>NC_087580.1:13146945-13380945 GCF_036250125.1 Pseudopipra pipra | reverse complement strand
ACAATTCCAAATTGGGTAATGCTCCCTGGTCAAAATGTTTGGCTAAACCTGGCACAATCACTAAATACTGACTCTATCTGTCTCTCTACCTTAGATCCCTCTCACCCTTTTAAGACCTGTCTGGTAGGAATCCTATGGAAACCAAGAGAATGGGGTGATTTTAGAAATCAATATATCCCCTGGTGTGATGACCATGATCAGTTTAAAAATCCATTCTTAGATTGTCTCACAAGACCAGCAAAAACTTCACATGACAGACAGACATTTAGCTATCAGTGGCAGAGACCTGAGGAATTAGAAATCTTGGGGAGTATCATATCTCCTCTCTGTTTTTGATTCATTCACAACAAATATGTTGCCCCTCCTGAATTAATTAATATCACCTCTTATAGACCTTATTCCAACTTCAGTTTTTAGTGCAAGGAAGAGGTTCCTTACCAGATACATGCTACCCCTGATTCAGTTATTCTTCCAAAAGGAGTCTTTTTAATTTGTGGACTTAGAGTCTGGAATATGATTCCCAGATTAGCTGCTGGAGGCCCCTGCACATTTGGAAAACTAACACTGTACAATCCAGCTACCCTTATGAAATCTTTACCTGTAAGTCCTCCCAAAAATCATGCAAAAAGAAACAGTAACCTCCAAACAACCTCACCCTTCCCACGTCATAGAGTGCGCAGGCAATTCCAAGGTTTACACCCACCTCTTAACTTCTATCCATCACAACCAAAACCACCTTCTCCACCTAAGGCAGTGCAGGTCCCTGTGACTGCAGCACCCCCACCTCCAGTTGAAGAACATCCCTTAGCAAAATTGCAGTCCTTGAGTGAATTCACAGCAGAATGCAATTCCAACATGCTTTTTTGGTCCGACACCGCAAACATTCTAAGTGGTCTGCTTCCAGTTGTCAGCTCCACAAAAGCCTTAATGCTCCTTACCAGAATGGGATGTTGGCTTGCAAAAGAAGCTGATGCCACCAGTGCTGCCCTTGATGATCTATTACAAGATACCCAAACCAATAAGAAGGCCTTGTTACAAAATCGTGCTGCAATAGATTTTCTCCTTCTAGTAAATGGCCATCGGTGTCAGGAGTTTGAAGGCCTCTGCTGCCTCAACTTCTCTGATCATTCCCAATCTATCCACTCCCAGATTAATCAGCTTAAATCCTTAGTTCATGAAATCAAGCAAGCTGATCCTCTGACTTTTGATGACTTTTTCAACTGGCTGCCCTTCAAAGGCCTCTCTTCCACTATTAAGAAAATTATTGTAGTTATCGTACTGGGACTTTCTGTAGTGTTTCTCTTTACGTGTGTCTTTCGATGCTTGCTCAGTTGTGCCAGAACCTCTCAATCATTTAAAGCATATCCAGCTTTAGGAAACAGAAAAGGAGGAGCTGTGGCAATGGATTTGCCATATGCAGGATGGAAGAAGTCCTGTCAGAGATGGACTAGTGAAGAAAAAGAAGAAAACAGTACAAATGTTATAGAAACAGAAGGTTTTAATGTGGTTTAAACATGTTTCAAAATGGCCTTTTGTATTTTCTGCAAGGTTACTGTTTCTTCTTCCCGACACCCCCTGTGAGGGACTTGTCTCCCATACAGGAGTATCCTGGGAAAGTGTCCTGAGGTGTTTCTCATTGGTCCTTGTTAACCCCTTCCTGTTGGCTGTTGACCCCTTACCTGATTGGTTTTTTCTGTGCCCCTGAACTGGTGATTGGCCCCCTTTTGACCCTCCTAAAAGCCTTATAAACCCCTACCCCACAAATAAACTCTCTCTTTTGTCCATCCCTCCCTGGTGGTTTGTGTGGGCTCCTTGCGGGGTCGCCGGCCACGTGCTGGGGTGGGGGGAAGGGCATTCACCTGCAGGTGATGGGGCTGGCACCCTAAGGCCTGGAGGTCTCCCCCATCCCACTAATCCATCGTAAGAAACAACAAGGGGTTTTTCCTATTGCTGCTCCGAGACCCTGGGATCAGCCTAGGATCAGCCCAGAAGTTTAGGACAGAAACACAGACAGCTCAAACGTTCCTTAAAACCCAAAATGCTGCCGGCTGGCCTCTCCTCTCCCACCCCACCCAAACCCCAGCCCCAACCCTGGCAGACAAACTTACTTCTGGGTTTGGGCAGCAGCAGCAGTTGAGTTCTGGGGCCTTCAGGGACGGCTGGAAAAGCTTTTTGTCCACAGTAAGAATTGTCTTGGTGCAAGAGGGATGAGGTGGGACCCAAGGCCAGGGAGCTGCAGGTTTCCATGAGGGATGTAGGGCTGGGCAATGCGATGCCTGGCAGGGCCACACCAGCCCAGTGGGGGCAGCAGGGCTCAGAAACAGGAAAACGGGAGGAGAGAGATTTGTTTTCTTAGTGAAGAACACAGTGACTCTAAAACTTCATCTAAACCGGGTCTGTCCCACAGCAAACCATCTCCATTCCACACTCAGCTGCTGAAGTAGGTGCAGAATATCTCTTCCTGAAACATGGAATGGTTTGTTGTGGCCTTGGGAGGTAGAGGGCCTGAATTCCCAGTGGGATGAAGTCCAAGCTGGATGAAGCCAGTCCAAGAGGGAAGCAGCAGAACCAGGGAGTTGGGGTAAAGGGAATGGAGAAGATTCCTCCATCTCTTCTCTCCCTCTCCAGGGCTGAGGGCATTAGTGAGGTCAGGATGGAGCCCAGCCAGTACCAGCAGATTCCCTCCAGCTCTGTCCCAGGGAGGACATTCCCTGCCCAGTGCCTGCTGCGG
The DNA here is from genome assembly GCF_036250125.1 of Pseudopipra pipra. Classification (NCBI taxonomy): domain Eukaryota; kingdom Metazoa; phylum Chordata; class Aves; order Passeriformes; family Pipridae; genus Pseudopipra; species Pseudopipra pipra. Next base: position 13,378,214 of record NC_087580.1, on the reverse strand, counting down.
GGCCGGAGCTGGGATGCCTCTTCCCAGCTCATGTCTCAGTAAGGATGTACCGGAGAATCCCATTGACCACGCCCAGCGTCTCGTCGCTCTCCAGCACGATGTCATAGGCTTCCAGGTACTTCCCCCTCCGCTCTTCCACCTACAGCACGGCCCTCAGGACAGGGTGGGGAGGGGGGAAGACTGTGAACACCAACAGCTGAGGGCGGAGATACTGCACCCACAGCCCTCGCTGCTGGAAAGGGGATCAATAACCACCCTGACAATGCCCCAGACGCAGCAGGAGCCCCCCTCCACATCACTGCCCCTCCCTGCTGCCCCAAAGCTTGGCACCTGGGGAAGGCTGGCAGGGAAACACAACACTGCTCCTCACACCCACCTTGTCATTGAGAAAGCCAATCTTGAGGATATTCCCCACGCTGGGAATGCCATCTGCCATCGTCAGGTCACCCATGGAGTCCCCGAGCAGGATGATGTTCGTCCTCGTGCTCAGCTGCTGGAAGTAATCTGTGCCTGCAGCACGGTGTTGTTCTTGTGGTAGGTGTGGATGAGGGGTGCCTTGAAGTGCGTGAGGACTCCCTGAGCACACAGGACAGACAGACAGACAGCTCTTAACCCAGTGGTGGCCCTGTTAATCGTGTCCCAGCCCTTGGTCCCAGCCCACACCTTTCCTCTCACCACACCAGTGTGGTGCAGAAACTCACGTCATCATCAAAGTCCATGTAGTTGGACACCACGTTGACGTTGGAGTAGAAGACGCTGGCCTGGCGGATAATCTCCTCCAGGACGTCACCGACGCCAGCAGAGAAGATGAACAGGGGGACATTGTTCTTGTGCAGCTGATCAAAGAATTCCTTGAAGCCATCCCTAGAGCAGGAGTGTCCATTGCATGGGGTTGTGTTACCAGCTCCCAGCACGGTGCCCGGTGTTCTGGGCTGGCAGCGTGCCCAGCCCAGCTCCTGTTTCTGTCCAGCACTTCCCAAACAGAAACACACAGGTGAGCTCTGCAAACAGCACGAGCTCTCCGTGGCACCAGCATTCCTGTGGCCTTCCCTGTGCAGAACCCTGGAGAGCTCTGGGTGTAGTGGTCGGGCGGGTGCTCACGGGAACATGGAGCACTCCAGCCCTTTGCCTGGCACCTCCTGATCACACCCCCTGCTCAGCGGGGGCACAGGGCACTGCCAGGAACCACGTGGGAAATGTGCAACAGGTCAGACTGGTTGGCAGGACCATCAGGCCAACCTGTGACAGCCTCAGTCTGCCAGGACACAATTCCATGCAGAAGGAGAACTTGGGCTCAAGAAAACCCAGACGTACGGTGCCATCTCCTCCCTGAGCCTGGGAGCTCAGTCAAAGCCCAGCTCCCTGAGCCAGCCTTAGGGCCATCGCTGCCAGGGCAGCTGTAGCAGCAAGTTTTAGAGCAAAGGTTTTGTGCTGTGGGTGAAATCTGCTGCTGAGTCAAGGGCCTGGACAAGGCCCAGCAGCTCCAGTGCAGAGAACAAATCTCTGCTGGAAGCAAGGAGCTGCCCCCGCATCCCGCCCTGCACATGGAGAGCCGTGCCCAGTGCCGGCCCCTCGGCTGCTCCTCGCCAAGGCCCAAGGGAGGGGGAAGCGGTTTCTGCGCAGGAAGGGAGCAGCCTGCAGCCAGGGAGTGAGCTCAGCGGCACAGAGCCTGGTGACAGCAGAGAAACCTGGCTGCACAGGCAGGAGAGAAGGGCCGAGGGCAGCCAAGCCCTGTGCCTGTACCTCAGCACCACAGCCCCATGTCCATAACTCAGCACCACAGCCCCATGTCCATACCTCAGCACCACAGCCCCATGTCCATACCTCAGCACCACAGCCCCATGTCCATAACTCAGCACCACAGCCCCATGTCCACACCTCAGCATCACTTCTGACTCTCTGACAATCTGGGCTATGTCATCTTTGCGGATCTTCTGCTGCACCAGCAGCTCCTGGGCCCTGGCCCACCTGGGGAAAGGCAGCAGTGAGCTCTGGGGCAGAGGCCCTCGGCGGTCAGAATCACAACTAAATTCCCCAGGATCACCACAAAGCCCAGGAACAGCTCAAGCCTTGCGTCCTGCAGTCCTTGGGGACAAGAGGTTGTCAGGGCAAGGTCAAGATCATCATGCACAGCACTCACCACTCCACCATGAGGGGACATTTCTCTTCCAGAGTCCGGTTGGGATCAATTCCAAAGGGATTGTAATAGTGCAGCAGGTCCTTCAGCTGGAGCGTCGGACAGAGGGAAAAGAACAGAGTGAACATCAGGTCTAAACAGACTATAAACAACACAACCAGCATTTCTGAAGTCTTCCAAAGCATCACACTTCCTAAACACAACCAAACTGTGTCACTGAGCAACTTCCCTCTGAGCACACCGGGAGCTCTTGGCAGCCTGGCTGACCCTCACCTCACTCCAGACAGACACTGCAGGTACAAACATCCCTCCCCTTCCTCCTCTTATTGAGCTGAAACACCCACAGCTGTGCATGCAAATTCAATTTCCCTTTTACACTTCTCTGTCACTGCTGGCTGAAATGCAGCCTGGACACTTCCCCCTCCAGCCTGGCAGCCAGCACAGCCAGGAGAGTTGCCACGCCAGCCAGTGCGACCTTACAATGACGGGTGACAGGGTGTCCTACACACAGCACCCACCTTCTTCCTGCCGTCCTCGCTGACAACACGGCTGGTATCGAGGATATCTGCAAGGACAATACAATGACAATGGCACAGAGACATTAAAAGCCTTTCTAACAGCAGCTCTCCTGCATCTCAGCGCCGGCTCCTCCCAAAACAAGCTGCGGTGGCACAGCTGTGGAGTCCCAACAGGCGCCGAGCACAGGGCCTGGCTCTGCTGGGAGAGTGGGATGGAGATGGACAGCCCAGGACACGGCTCCTGCAATGGGCAGTGGGTGGCCAGGACCAGGCAGTGAGGCCCAGAGCCGCAGGAGGAGCAGTCACGTTTGGCACAGGAGGGGACAGAGGATGACAGAAACCACAGTGATGAAAAACACAAATGCAGAAACCAAACAGAACTAGTGACAGTAAAAACAGCAGCTTCCACTCACTGTGAGATGTGGGGCAGCGCCTGCCCTTGCATCCAAACCTGCTCAGTGTCATGTCAAAGTCAGAAGTGACCTGGAAGAGGGGAAAAAACAACATCTGTGTGTGCCCCAGCGCACTCTGCCCCAGCCAGAGCAAGCCAAGGTGCTGCCAGGGCGCACACTGGCAGCGACAGGGGCAGACGGTGTCCTCACCCTCCCACCCCGGCGCTATTATCAGCACCGAATGGCTCCATCCTGCCTGGGCGGAGGAGGGGGTTGGGGAGTCGGGAGCTTCATAACCGGGAGCCAAAAGGACCGTCCGGGGAGAGCCACCAGCCCCGTCCTCCGTCTCCTCTGGGGCTTCTCCCCTCCGCCTGCACACCGCGCCGCAGCCGGGGGGGTGAGGAAGGGCCAGCTGAGACAAGGACGGAGCGTGAGCGATGCACCTCCTGCCCCGCCGGGGCCGGTACCTGCAGCTTGGCCACCCCCTGCTCCCGGAGGGTCCGGAGGATCCCCCGCACGCGCTCGGGCTGCCGGATCCGGACCGTGGCTTTCTCCAGCTCGGGCACCTGCGGGCAGAGCAGAGACCCCGCTCGGTGCCGCCCTGGTGGGACCGAGGAGCCTCCAGCGCCCTCCTGGCCGCGCTCCCCCGCCCAGCCCCGGGGCCGCCGCTGCCCCAGCCCGGGCTCCCGGCCCGCGGACCCCGCTCACCATCGCTCCCGCTCCGCTCCCGCCGGGCCGCGCAGCCGCGGGGCGGGGCCGGGGGGGCGGGCTTGGAACGCGGCCGCGGGGCCGGGGGGGACTCGGGGCGTGCTCGGGGTAGGGGGTGCGGGGGGACCCCCCGTGCCCCGGCTGCGCCTCCGCCCGGCGCCCGCAGCAGCGCGGGGCGGGACCGGCGGTTTCGTTTCTGCCGCAGCGAGCGGGGAGGGCGAAACAGAAAGGAAAGGTTCCAATAAAGAAGCCGCCGGCAGGGCCCGGCACTGAACCGCCCCGCAGCGCCGGGGACGCGGAGTCGCGGAACCCTGTGCGGGAAATGCCCGCAGAGAACCGTCCCCCAGCACTGCCAAGGCCACCACTAACCCATGTCCCCAAGAGCCACACGGCTTTTAAACCTGGACAGGGATGAGGACGCCACCGCTGCTGCCCTGGGCAGCTGTGCCAGGGCTGGACAGCCCTTTTGGGGAAAAAACTTTCCCAAGAGCCAAACTAAATCTCCCCTGGCACACCTCAAATGACAAATCAGGGGCAGTGGGTGCGACTTCAGCACTGACAGGAGCTGGGCTGTGCCTCAGCTTCCTCCTGGGTGAGGTGGCACAAGGCACTTCAGCAGCAGTCAGTGCCCACCTTTTGGGACTTTTACACTCTGGCAAAATAATACTGAGGATTATTTATTATTATTCATTATTATTATGCTGGGGGATCACACAGACGATTTTGCTCCCAGCAACCATTAACATTGTGCAGGCCCGGGGTTCAGCAGAACCTGGGCCGAGGGGAAGTGAAGGCGCCGGGCAACCAGGGAATGTTGGGCCTGGGTCACCCCTGTGGTTGTGATGTCATCACGGGTCACAATCCAGAGCCAGCGAGTGGGTTCAGCACTGGATGTTTCCAGGCAACACCAGTGTTCACACACGTCAGTGAGGTCCACTGCCTCTGACTGCAGCGTGGGAGATAGCACCAGAAAGAAGTCATCCTCCAACGTAGAGAGGGAGATGAGCGGAAGGAATTGGAGCATTGCCAACGAGCTCCGCCTTGAAGGCACATTCTGTGATGTCATCATAAGAGTTAACGGAGTGGAATTCAAGGCTCACAAGCTCATCCTCTCTTGTCAAAGTACCTACTTCAGGTCAGTATTGGAAACACAAGGATTTATTTACAAGGGCCTGGAGTGACAGGACAAGGGGTAATGGCGTCACACTGACAGAGGTTTATATTAGATAGTTGGAAAAAATTCCTCCCTGTGAGGGTGGTGAGGTCCTGGCACAGGTTGCCCAGAGAAGCTGTGACTGCCCCATCTCTGGAAGTGTCCAAGACCAGGTTGGATGGGGCATGGAGCAACCTGGTCTAGTGGAAGGAGTTCCTACCCATGGCAGGGGTTGGAATGGGATAATCCTTAAGGTCCCCTCCAACCCAGGCCATTTTGTGATTTTGTGATTCCTGTGGAAGCATGGGGGTCGTTCACCCTGGTGCTCCCTGTCCCCAGCCAGAGGCTGTATCTCCTTTTTCAAACAACCAGCAAGTAAAACATTAATTAATAAACTATGGGGCCTCCCAGCAGGGCTCCTGCCAGTGCCTAAACTGTTGCCCTGGGAGTTCGGGAAACACAGGGGACCCAAGGACAGGATTTAATGCAGCAGTGCTGTGTTTTCAGGACTCTGTTTACCAGCACAGACAAGATGGTCTATGAAATCCCCGGTGTTTCAGCTGAAATGATGGGTCTCATCATCGATTACGCCTACACTGAGACAGTACCGATCACGGAGGACAACGTTGAGAGTTTGCTGGCTGCAGCAGACCAGTTCAATGTCATGGGCATCGTCAACCTGTGCTCCGAGTTCCTCATTTCCCGGCTGTGATTTGAGAACTGTAGCAGACGCAGTCCTTGTATAACAAGGAAATAAATGCTCCTCGTGTGATGGTGAACAAAGAGGCTTTATTTCAAACTCGGCGCGGTTTTATTCCTTAACACCACGTGCCTTCTTTAACCAACTAGGTTTCCTATCTCGGGGCATGCTCTCTTGGCTTCTCTGCCTCGGCACATCCCTTGTTCCTTAGACACGCCTTCCCACACCACCCCTCTCCTAATTATCTAAAAGAAGTCACAAAAACAGTGTAAACAACAGTGCAAACAACAATTCAAACAATCAGAACATTATAAACTGCCGAAGCTCGCAATGACCCAGCACATCGCTTACTCGGCTTCTTATACTTCTGTTGTAAACCTTTTTAAAACCTTCTTATATTCCTATAGGGTAGTGCAACTTGGAGAAATAACTTTATTAACCTAGGGCCTTAACCTAACCGTGTATGAACTTATAACTTTTATTAATCTGAGGGTTTTATAACTAGGGAATTAAACTTTATTTAAAAAACAGGATAATCTTAGCAAAACTAAATTTTCTTAAAAGTGACCTTGTGGCTGAGGTAATGTTATTTTGTGAGGTGTTTTGTGTTTTAATATTTGACTAGTCAAACAACTCTTTTCATTCATTCACTCCTCTCATTCATTTTCAGTCATCGGTGGCCACCTTCACTCACACATAAACATACACGCACATTTTACAGGCTGCTTCTTACCACATTGGTCATTTCCTAATGTAAACCTGGAACATAAACATAACTCTTTTCAAACTTCTGCGTTACTCTGGTTCCTGCTGCTGTGGGCATGTACTCGAATTTGGTTTTATACACTTGGAAGAATTCTGCTTAAGTTCTTTTCTTATAACTACACAGGCATAGCTCCCTCCCTATGTCACAAAATCTAGGGATCTCGTCCACTGTCCTGAAATCAAATCCTTTACCATGACAGGTGGCTTGGGAGAGACAAACGCCTGAGGTTTGTGCTGCTTTTCAGACCTGCTTCTTTCAGCACTGTCATAATTCAAAAATTGATAACATACATAGCTTTTTACAGATGTTCTTGCTGGCTACACAGATTCTCCCCCCTTTTGTTTTAATCTAGTATGTGTTTCAATGTGTGATGTGCCTTTTTAATAATTGTTTGTCTTATGGGTTAGTGTGGAATGCTTGTGACGTGAGAATTTTCCTATTTGATAGGAAGTAAAGCTGTATTATTATTATTGTTAATCCATTTTAGAGTACCAAGGTTGCTAAGCAACTAAATCATTGTGTTTTACACTCTTGCATTTTGTCCAGTGGATGCTGTGGCAGTTATGTTTTGTGGATATGTATCTATGTGCATGTACATATTTCAATATGTCCAATTCAGAGATGTATATATTTGTTTGCTAGAATTCATTTGCCATTAACTCTCTAGGGTTAATGCTTTCCTGAGATGGCATGGGTGTGATTTTCTGACAGTGTGGGCATGCCCTGATAATGTCTGAGCTTTATTAATCGTTGTTTTGAATTGTCTCTTTAGAGAACGTGCATTCTGATGGAAAAATGAATGAGACAATTTTGTTTGCTCTAGAACTCTGGGTATGGTGTTAAACATTGCTGCTTTAGCAGCTTCTCAGTTTCTGTCAGTTATTGGCTCTGACCTGTCAGCATGTGATTTGTGTGTATTGTTTAGAAATCATACCTTCTGTGAATCACAGGAACCAAACAGAACGCATTTCAAACAACAGGTGAGGGTTAACAATATCTCAAAGAAACTAGGTTTCAAGACGGGGTATGAACCTTATAGTATAATAAACATAGTTACAACATTAGAGGGTTGTTCAGAAATTTTTCCCAAGGCAACATGAATGGCAGTCAGTTCCAGAACCTGCACAGAGCCTTGGTTCACGGTCTGTAGTTCTCGTTCCCACTGTTCTGTGGCAGGATTTATTCAAGACATTGCAGTATTTTGTGTTTTTCCTGGATGCATCTGTGAAGGCTCTGAGACCTTTTACTGTTTCAGGTTTGCATCTGGTGTGGCTTTTAAAGGTAAATTACCATTTTCTGCCCACAATCTGTGCTTAAGGAGATGGATTGAAATATTACCACCACTTGCCAAGGCAGTTTGGGATCCTGCGTCCTCAGCTGTCATCCTATCCAAATTGTCCTTTGAAGCTGGACTGTTGACAAAAGGCAGGATCTCTTCCGTCCAATTCCCGCAGTCGTGCTCTGCCTTTAATGACAAGCTTTGCAAACATCTCATTAACAGTTTACACATTTTTTAGGTGGTGTGTGTGTGGCAGGAAGAGCCATTCTAGAACTAACAGTGGGCTTCTCTCAGTTTGATCCCACTGAACAATACTGCAAAGTCGGTACCTGCTGGGAATTAGGACTAGGCAGATTTGCCTTTCAGGATTTCTCCTGTTTTGTCTGCTTGTATCACCTTGGTACAATTTTCTAGCACTTGGTTTGCCTCTGCAGCCAGAGATTTGTCAGACTTTAGGTTGGAGTTCCCCTTTAGCAATACAAAGAGAGGGTGTAGGCCCCTTGTGGTTATGGTTAAAACAGGTTTTAAGCAATTGACAGCTCCCTGAGGCTTCTGCAACTCGTGTAAATATAAAGTGTTTTTTACCTCGAGCTGTAGCAGCTGTGGAGAACTTTTTTGCTGCGTGGATTCCTGTCCAGGGCAAGCCCAGAGTTGTGGTTGCTGGATCCTTCCTGAAACAATCTGAAGATCTGCATCTTGGACAATTTTGGTTAGAGCAGTAACAATGAATGGCAGTTCATTTCTTGTGGCCGTGGTTATCAATGTGTCCTCTGCATAATGATGTATCATGGCTGTTTGATACCTTGTCAGGTTACTTTGCATCTCCTGTGGAGGGACAGCCCAGCAGTGATTTTGCATAGGCTGTGCATTGTTCGTGGCCATGACGAGAGAGAAAAGTCTCTGGGCATCCCCATGGTGTATAAGGGTGGTAAAGGAATAGTTCTTTGAACCAGTTACCACTAGTGGCCAATTTGCTGGAAGCTTTATAGGTAGGGGCAGTCCAAGCTGCAAGGCTTCCGCATGTTTTTTGACTGCGTGTTCTGCTCTTAACATTTGCAGTGTTTTCCACCTGTCCCCTTTCTTGGGGGTGCAGAGTACATGGGTATTTTGGGGGCTGGTTATTGGCATATTGTGGCTTGCCTTAAGTTGTTTCCTCTCTTGCACATGAAAAGTGGTGCTACAAAGGAGTACAGCAAGCAGTACCCCCACAAGCAGTGCAATGCTTGCGACCTATCTCTCGCCTTGCTTATGGCACCCTTGGTACAACTCAGTCCATTCCCTGCTGCTAGGGTGCTTATGAAATGTTGCTATTAGAGGTCTCCAGGGGCAATCTTTCTGAGAGTGATCAGTGTCTCCACATCTAACACAACTACCTGTGTGTCTGACTTCTTTTTGTACTCTTAGCTGGGCATCTAAGGCTGCAGCTAAAAAGGCAGGTTGGTGCTTCTCAGAGCTAACTCTTTGGTAGGGTTGAACCAGTTCAGGAATGTTGCAATTTTCCCCTGCAGGAGGGGTCTGCAAGGCTCTTTCACAGCTTGTATTCCCCTCTTCAAGAGCCAACTGCTTATACAGCATCTCTCTGGCTTCATTGTATTCAACTTGCTTGTTTAAAGCAGACTGCAGCTGGTCTAAACATCTCAAATTTGGCTCAGTACAACCTTGTAACACTTTAATGGGGAACAGGTAATTATCTTGGTTTGTAGTGAGAGTGTTTTTCATAGCTATTAGGGCTTGCCTGGCTACTACGTCGCATATTTCTCTATGGTATTTAGATTGTGTATCTAATGAATTATAATTTGCATCCCCACTTAACTGGTGTGCTGTGACGCCTGTCTGTGGGTATTTAATATAAGCAGAGCAATTTTTCTGAAAGTCAGCTAACCAGACTGTATATTGGGTGTCACTAAGAACTATTTTCATTAGTTCTTTCCAGTCATATGTGGTGAAAAAATAGATGGAACTCAATGCCTCCAAATACTTGAGAGTATTGGTTAAGGACATACCAGATTCTCTTACCAAAGGCCTCAGTTTCTCTGTAGCCCCATACAGGGGTTGACGCTGAGGGGACTGGCTTTGGCTGAATTTGTTTGGGCACGCCTGAATATTATTCAAGCTTCCCACTTGAAGTGCCTCGCCCAGACATTGTTCCCAGGTGTTAACTGACTTCCCCCCATTCGCCTCCACGTTCCCTCCCGGTGGAACCATCCCTGGTTCCTTCTCCCCATCCCCCCACTCCTCCCCCTCTGTGGCTCCAGCGAACCCGGTTCCCTGGGGGGGTGGTGGTGGGCGGTGGGCAGGGGGTGGGGTTGCTTTCCCCTTGGTGTCTGTGGGTGGGGCGGGGCTGCGCCGGGGCCAGAGAGAAGGATCGGTGTCTGGTCCGTGTGGTGGGGAAGATGGTGGCACCCATGCCTGGGCGCGTGGTCGGCGATCATTCGCGCTATGGGGTGGCAAATAAACTGGGTTAACCCCCCCATCACCATTACGGGGCCCCCCGCGGTGGTGCCATGGGCTGGGATCTCGCGTCACAAGCCCCGTCCCTTCCCGCTGACCTGCATCCCTTGGGCTCCCGGTTCCTGACCCAGTACTTAAATCACGAACGGCTCCTCTCCCTCCCCCCTCTATGTCCCGTGAGTTTCTGTTCCTGCGTTGCAAGTTTGGTAATTGTGTGTGTGTCTTGGTTCAGAATATGGTAAGATTTTAGCAGTAAAGTTAATGTTTCAATGTCTCTGTGAGGTTGCTATGGAAACGAAGCATCTTATGTTCCCTTAGCTCCAGGCAGGTGCCGGAGCACATGGCTGGGAGTTCCTTTGTGTAGCAGTTTCAGTTCCGACTGGGCTGTTCGCCTGCCGGCTTTTTTTTCTTCTGGCGTCTGCGAGGTTTGGGGTCGGAATCAGGGCCGCCCTCTCTGGCCGCTTCGATCTGTCGGCTTTTTCTTTCTTCTTTCTTCCTCTCATTCCTGTGCACTTTTCCTAATATTTGGGAGCTCCTAAACTAACTTTCCATTTCTCAGACGTCACTGAGACAACGGGTTATAGACATCTTGGTTTTTTGTGGTGAAAGATTCCAGAGTCAAAATAATAGACTCGATAACCGGAATCTACCACGAGTTTCCTGCTTCAGGATAATCTAAACTGACTTAATATAAGTTAAAAGAGTCCCAAGTTCGGGTGCGCCATGTGTAGGAGACACAAATGTCCTTATATAATAAGGAAAAACACCTCCTCGTGTGATGGTGAACAAAGAGAGTTTATTTCAAATTCGGCGCGGTTTTATCCTTTAACACCCTGTGACTCCTTTAACCAATGAGGTTACCTGTGTCGGTGCATGCTCCCTTGGGCTTCTCTGCCCCGGCACGTACCCTGTGCCCTGGACACGCCTCCCACACCCTGGTTCCCCCCAGTGTGTCCCAGTATCCCCCAGTAATCACCCAGTGCCCTGCAAAGCCCCCCAACTGTCCCCAAGGTGTCCCCAGATGCCCTTGGCCTTTCTGTGAGCGTGGAGGGGAGGACGTTTCTGGGGTCAGAGGGTCTGGGGGGGCTCCTGGGGTGAGATGGAGGGTTGGGGACATCAGGGATGGGGTTTGGGGCCAGTGAGGAAGGGCTTGGGGCCAGTGGAATTGGGGGTGTCAAGGGGGGAATAATGGCAATGGGGAGGCCCTGGGGACACTGGAGACACCAGGGTTGTCTTGGAGTGTCAAGAGGGGAATTAGGGACACCAAGAGGGTCTTGGGGACACCAGGGGGGTTTCAGGATTCACCTGCTCGTGGTGCAGCCCCTCCTCTCCCCCCCAGGCCCCTTTAACCCCCCGCAAATGTCCCCTAACCCCCATTTTCCCTTTAATCCCCTCCCCACACAGATCCCTTTGACCCCCCAGAGCACCCAAGACCTCTTTTAACTTCCATAAATGCAACCAAAGCCACCCCAAACCCCCTTAAATCCCCATCCCACCCCTGCAGATCCCCCCAAATCTCCCGCAGCCCCCCCCTCAAATCCCTTCCAACCCCCCCAAGAGGGATCACCCAGCACCCTGGGACAGGAACACAGTGGGCTGTACTGGGGGCACTGGGCTGTACTGGGAGGGCACTGAGGGGGGCTCAGATGTCCCACGACAACGTGGCCCAGCTCCAGGAGAGATCTGGGGAGCAGTGAGGAGCTACTGGTCTGTCCTGGTCTGTCCTGGTCTGTCCAGGTCTAAACCCCCAATCCCCAAAGCCCCTCCCCAGCTCCCCCAGGACACTCCTGCACCCCAAAGCCCCCCAGGCCCCCCCAGGCTCAATTTGGTCCTGCTGCCCCTTGAGCATCTGCAGCTGCTGCAGAACCAGGCATTTCATCAGCAAATGTGCAGCTGAAACCAAGCTGGGGGTGTGTTGATGTGCTGGAAGGCAGGAGGGCTCTGCAGAGGGACCTGGCCAAGCTGGATCCATGGGCTGATTGCAAGGGGATGAGGGTCAAGCAGGCCAAGGGCCGGGTCCTGCCCTTTGGCCACAAGAAGCCCTGGCAGCCCCCCGGGCTGGGGCCAGAGTGGCTGGAGAGCAGGCAGGCAGAAAGGGAGCTGGGAGTGGGGATGGACAGGAAGCTGAAGAGGAGGCAGAGTGTGGCCAGGGGGCCAAGAGGGCCACTGGATGGTAGCCTGGCTGAGGCAGAGTGTGGCAGCAGGAGCAGGGAAGGGATTGTTGGGCTGGAGTGAGCACTGGTGAGGCCACCCCTGGAGTGCTGTGTCCAGCTCTGGGCCCCTGAGTTGAGGAAGGCCCTGGAGGGGCTGGAGCAGGAGCAGAGAAGAGCAGCGAGGCTGGGGAAGGGAGTGGAGCACAAGTGGTGTGAGGAGAGGCTGAGAGAGCTGGGGGTGTTGAGGCTGGAGAAGAGGAGGCTCAGGGGAGACCTCCTGACTCTCTGCAAGTCCCTGCCAGGAGGGTGTAGCCAGGTGGGGTTGGGGCTGTTCTGCCAGGAAGCAGCAGTAGGACAAGAGGGCTGGGTCTGGAGCTGTGCCAGGGGAGGTTTAGGTTGGATATTAGGAAGGAATTTTTTCCCAAGAGAGTAATCAGGCCTTGGAATGGGCTGGGCAGGGAGGGAGTGGAGTCCCTGTCCCTGGAGGTGTCCCTGGAGTTATTTTTTAGCATCAACATTCCATGGCATCATAACCCTAAATAATTTCATTTCTATCAATAGATCTGATTTGCCATCATTAAAACCTGGGGGACAAAAGTGGTTCAGTCACACCTCTGTAATTCCTCTAAATATAAAATGTTGACAAGATTCAAGGCTGAGATTGGATCCAGCAGCCTCCAGCACCCCACAGGAAGTTGGGAGCTCAGGGGTACCACTCCCTTTCCCAAAACCTGGTTTCCAAAGACCCCCATGGGACTGCCGGACCCACCAGACCACCCCTCCTTTTCCACCCTTCTCCCTGTTCCTCCTGCTTTTCCGTGGTCCCCTCAATCCCCAGCCCAACCAGGATCACTTTTGGGGTCCCAACCCCTACTTTTTGCCCCCCTTCCCACCCCTTCCACATCATCCCCCCACTCCCCAGCCCCTCATGCTCAGTTTGGGGGTCCCACCCTCCCCTTTTCTCCACTCTTCTGACCTCTCCCACCCATTTCCCATCACCCCCCAAACTTCAGTGCCCCTCCCCCTCCACTTTTGGGGGGTCCCACTCCCTCCCACTCAGTTTGGGGTCCCACCACCCCTTTATCCCCTCTGACCCCCCTTTTCCCACCAACCACCCCCCTCCCACCCCCCACTCACCCGAGAGCTCCTCGCCCGCAGCCGGGGGGGCTCCCAGCACCACCAGTGCCCAGAGAAGTCCCCCAGAAATGGGGTTGGGGGGGTCCTGGGTGGTCTTTGAGTGTGTTTGGGGGTCCTTGAAGGGCTTTGGGGAAGTGTAGGGGGTTCCCAGCACCTTTTGGTGTGAGCTGGGTGCTTTATTGAGGGGCAGGTGCCCTCCCAAAGCCCCCCCAGAGCGAGATGACATTGGGGGAACACAGGGGGGTCCCCATTCCCGATCCATCCCGGGGCCAGTTCTGCTCCCCCCAAACTCAGCTCCAATCCTTGGGATTCCTTCAAACCCCTCCCCCACTGCCTCCCAGATCTGTCACTGGAGAAAACTGGGAAGCTTTCCTGGGATCACTGGGAGCAACCAGGTGGAGGCAGAGTGACAGCAGGGACAGGGGGGACACACGACCCCCCAAAAACCTCACGGGGATGAGGAGGGGGTCCAGGCAGGGCCTGAGGCCCTGGGGAGGGGCTGCGGCCGCCGCCGGCTCAGGAGCTCTGTGGGGAGAGAAAAGGGGGTGACACCGGGGTGGGGGGTCCCTGGGGGGGCACAGACGCTCTGGGGGGGACACACGACCCCCTGGGACCCCCCTCACCTTCTGGCACAGGTAGAAGCCGAGCCCCAGCGCCAGGGAGACGAAGGCCAAGAGGAAGCCCCGACCCCTCCTTCGCAGCAATTCCTCAGGCTGATGGAGCCCGGCAGGGCCGGGGCCGCCGGCGGTGTCCGATCCCGGCAGGAAGCGGGGAGGGCCCGGCGGGGTCTGATAGAAATAAATCAAGGTAGAGCTCTCTCTTTCTTTTGCCCCCTGGGCAGTGACCATCAAGAGCTGTCCCTGCTTCACGGCAGAAGCTGCACACACTTCAACAAAGTCTGTGGAAGAATCTGCTCTGTCAAAGTTGGCCCTGGGCTTTTATGCTTCTCCAGTGATGGATCAGCAGTCACATATTCCCAGGCCAGTGAGCAGCTGACCTGTCAAACTCTGCTTCCAAAAGCAGGATGTGTGTTGGATAGTTGGGGAACCAGGCTGAGTTTGGCCCAATTCAACACTAAACCAACCCCTTGGCACCAGCAGTAACTCCCCACAGAGAGCTGGCAGTGCTTGCATTCTCCCATCAGATTCTTTTCCAGGTAGAACATCCTGCTACAAGGGGTCTGTTACTACGCATCCCAGAAAAGGGGGGGTAACCAGGTTCTTATTAATAAATCCCTTGGGGTGGATTAGAGTGAAATGACACTGAATAATCGGTGTTTGAAAACATATATATGTAGGGTTTATTTTAGAACAATGTTGTTTCAAAGGTAAACAGGTATGTTGCCATTTTGGGTGTTATCATCTCTATCTCTCATCTACAGCAACATGGCATAAAGAGAACCTTTAGGGAAAATGCATAAGGGAGAGAAAGAAAGACAGGATAAGGGTAAGGGAGAGTATAAGAAAGCAAAGCTGAGAGTGGAAAGCTGTCTATAGTCACTGCCCACGGGGTCCAGAGATGGAACTTGGCAGTTGCAGCTCCAATGGCTGTCAGTTGAAGTGGTGGCCTTGATCCATTGGGGTGGGGGAGGGAAGCCCCCACACTCCAAGAAGTTATGAGTTATTATATCCATGGACAGTGTTCTGGGCCGTGCCACGAACCCCCAACATCTCCTGGGCCTGCGCAGAGTTCCCGTGAGGGGCCTGGGAAAAGGGTTTTTCCTGCCTTTCAAGATTGGTCGAGGGGGGATGGGCTTTGATGGGCCCTCAGAGGTCTAATGCAAAAGTCCTGCAGCTGTATTATATGCCACCCTTTAGCACAGTAGTTTACACAGACCCAATCTTATTACCCCATTTGATATCAAACTTTCTAAATTCATTTAGCGTGTTTAGACTTCTTTTCAAGGTAGAATTGTAGAAAAACACCTCTATTGAACACCATCACACCCTAGGCCTGGACAACAAGATCCCACAAGACACAAAGCAACCTTCAAGCCCAGAACTTTGGAGGTGCTCCAAGGACTGTACGTGCTGTGAAGAAGAGAAAGATGAGGAAGAAGGGGTCCCAAAGCCCCCAAACCCAATTCCCAAGGGGTGTGTCGGGGGCAGAACTGGGCAGAACTGGGGGGTGGAGAGTTCTGGCATTGGATGGACCATCTTCTAAAACTGCAGAACCATTGCCTGGGAGGGCGCGTCGTGTGTGTTCCCCTGGGCCTGTGGGCCTGATTAAAGGACCTGCTCTTTTGAGCTGATCTTAGGCACTGAATTGGCCTGGAGTTTTCTCTCTTGAGCTTACAGGATTAACTAACTAGGTGGCTTTTGCTAAATGCAGATCCCAAGGTTTGAAGGTCCCACTGCCCATTGCTTTCCAGGTGGTTTGGAACAGTCCACTCTGCCATTCCACTTTCCCAGAGGCTGGTGCAGGACAGGGAATATGACCCATCCACTCCATGCTGAGCTCTCTGGTCCAGGTGTGCACAAGGTTGTTTTTGAAAAGAGTCCTGCTGTCCAACTCCAGTGTTTCTGGAGGGCCGTGTCTCCACAGGACTTGCTTTTCCAGGCCCAGGATGGTGCTCTGGGCAGTGGTGGGAGGCACAGGGGGTGTCTCCTGCCATCCAGGGCTTGTGTCCACCATTGTCAGCACGTAGAGCTTACCTGGGTGGGTTTGGGGAGTGTGCTGGGATCAATCTGCCAGGCCTGCCCACATCTCTATCTCAGCCATCATCCCCCACCCCACAGGGGCTTTACCCTCTTGGCCTGTTTGATGGCAGCACACGTTTCCCAGTTCTGGAGAACCTGGCAGTTGGTGTCCATGGTTAAATGCAGCCCTGGATCACAAGCCCAGCTGGATGTTGCACCTCTTCCCTGAGGACCTGAGGTGTCCTGGGCCCAGCGAGCCAGAAATAATTCCCCCTTGTGTTGCCAGTCCAGCTCTGCCTGAGACACTTTCATCTGGTCAGTCCCATCCCCCTGTCCATTGTTGGATGTCACTCATGAGCCCAGCTCTTGGCTCCCTGTGCATCTCCAGGATGGACTTTCACAGCCAACCTCTCTGCCCGGGTGGCAGGAGGGCCTGCCCTGATAAGGCCTAAAATCCCATCAGACAATGCCAACAGTGCCAGCTCTCCTGCAAGCTGTCTGTGAGAGCTGAGAGTTACCAGTGGCACCATGGGAATGGTTTTGGTGTTGGATGATGCTCAAACCAGCCTGGTTCACTCAACTCCAAACACACATCCTGCTTTTGGAAGTTGGATGGGACAGAGAAGCTGGTAACTGGCCTGTCCATTTGTGAGGAGCAGTCAATCCCTTCCTACTAGAGAAGTCCAGCCCCCTTTCATCCAGGCAGGTTCTTCTGACACAGCCCTTCTTGGGGTAGATGTGTGGAGATTCCTGCCTTGGCTGGGGACGCCCTCCAAGGACACTCCTCAAGGCTGAGCAAAAGAAATCTCCCCACGACCGTTGGTCTGGGTGAGTTCCATCAGATCTCTGCATAATAATTATTTATTTTGGCTAACTTTAATATAATTGTTTCAATAATTGCTTCAATATAGTGCACTATCCTATCTTATACTGTACTATAGTAGTTTTAACCTTCATACTGTGTAGTAAATAACTCTGATTAAGATCTTTTGTCTGATCATTTGTAAGAATAAATGATTCATTTTATATAAATATTCTCATTTGGCCAATCATTGAAACTTGTGGGACAAAAATGTTCCAATCCCACTTCTGTAATTCCTTAAATTTAATTTGTTGACAAAATCTGAGGCGAAGATTGGATCCCTTATTCCTTGAGGCTCTGCAGTGCAACAATGGCTCCTTGATTCCA
Source organism: Pseudopipra pipra (assembly GCF_036250125.1). Taxonomy (NCBI): domain Eukaryota; kingdom Metazoa; phylum Chordata; class Aves; order Passeriformes; family Pipridae; genus Pseudopipra; species Pseudopipra pipra. Next base: position 13,360,992 of record NC_087580.1, on the reverse strand, counting down.
TGAGGTTGCACTGTTTCCCACCGTTCTTGGGCTCCATAAGGCCCTGCAGTGTGACAACAGCCCACTGATTCCATCATTTTCCCCAGTGTCACAATGGACCCTTGATTCCATGAGATTCCTCAGTGTCCCGTTGGTTCCCTTTGGTTCCAAAAGGTTCTGGGATGTCACACTGGCCCCTTGATTCCCTGACATTCCACAGAGTCCTGGGGTCCTTTTGATTCCATGAGGTTCCGCAGTGTCCCACATTCCCATTGGTTCCAGGAGGCCCCAGTGGATTCCAATGGCCCCTGGATTCCAGGAGATTCCACAGTGTCCTGGGGTTCCCTTGTCTCCCTGAGTTTTGGCAGTGTCCCAGGGTCCCTTTGTTCCCAGGAGGTTCCTTTGTTTCCATCAGGCCCTGCCACGTCCCAGACTCCCTTTGGTTCCATGAGGTGCTGCAGGGTCACAATGTCCCCTTTATTCCATGAGGTTCTACCATGTCCCAGGTTCCTTCGGTTCCATGGGGTTCCAGAGGGCCAAAACTCCCTGGTTCTTATCCTTCCAAAATGTGTGGGCCCATTCTCTCCCTGCCTGGGATGGAGCCCCATTGTGTTTGTGCAGGAATGGATCCATGGCCATCCTGCCACTGCCCCAATTGAATGCTGCACAAACGTCACTGCAGGCCCGACCCTGGATGCAGGAACAGTCTGGGAACTCCAGGCCTGCTGACATTCAGCAGAGCCAGTCGGGGGCCCAAAGAGCACAAGTGATTGACTGCAACCCCTGCAGGTCTCTGGCATTGCTGGGGACAAATGCAGGAACTGCCAGGAGCTCTGCAGAGCCCTGACAGTGCCACTGCAATCCCAAGCTGCATTGCCCGGGGCAACCCTCAGCACAGCCAAGGCCACAACCCTTCCTGAAAGGTGTCCCTTCTGGGCAGGGCCAGGGGGACAAACCCCTCCATCTGTCCCTGCACATGTTGGGTCCAATTCTCAGCCCCCACTTAGGGACAAAGTCAGGCTACATTGGGTGTTTAGCTTTGCATTTGCTTCACTCTTTTGGGCTTCCAACACACACAGAACTCTGGGCAGAGTCTGCCCCTCAAAGAACACCAGACCTGACTAGTTGTGGCTTAGAAGGGTTTCTCTAAAAACATGGCAATTCATGTCCTAGATATGGCAATTCTTTGGAGAAGGAGTTTGGGACTGAAAGAACCACAGAATGATTTGGGTTGGAAGGGAGCTAAAAGGTCATCTGGTCTAAGTCCCTGGACATGGACATCTTTTACTAATTGAGATTACTCACATTCCCTGACCTTGGACAAATACAGAGATGGGGCATCCACTTCTCTGGGAACCTGTTCCAGTTCTTGCCACCCTCAATGTTAAATATTTCTTCTGATTATAAATAAAATACTCCAGTCTTTCAGTTTAAAGCAATTGCTCCGTGTTCTGCCACTACAGGCCTTGGTAAAACATATCCCTGTGTTTTCCTTAGACTGTGAGCACCAGGTGTTCATCTGCAAACACCTTGGAGAGTACCCAGGGATCTCCCAAGAAAAGATTTGGAGGCCTCAAGCCCATGACCACTCTGTAGGGACTAAGGAGCTGTGGGCTCCATGGTGTGGAGACTGAGGACAGTGCAGGAGTAGCCAGAGAGGGCTTGAAGGGGGGTTTCAGAGATGAAGGATCCTTTTGTCATAGCAGGAAACAGCATGAAAAATAAAGAAATACTGCCAAGTTCAGCTGGAGAGGTCCAGAATGGAAACAAAGAGAAAGGAATTTCACTCTGAGGGCAATGGTGTGGTGCAACACATCCCCCAGGAGGAGTGTGGATGAGCCCAAGGCTTTGTGTGTGCAGGAAGAGCCAGGGAGGACGCAGAGATGTCAGTGCAGGAAGGTGCCAGCCAGGTGGGGCAGCCGGGGGGATGACGACAGCCTGCAGGGAAAGGGGCAGGGCATGGACACCGTAGGACAGCCTGGGCTGGAGAGGAGACAGGGAGGGGGAGAAGCTGAAAGGCCCTGACAGAGCCACCTTCTGCAGGCCTGTGGCCATGGCTGCTGTCTGTGCCGCTGATGCCAGGAGGAGGGGAGTGCCCCTTGCAGCCCTGGGGCCTCATGGCCTCCTTGTCCCTGCTCAGCAGCCTGGCAGGTGCCACCCCATGGGCCTGCCCTTGGCACTGCACATCCCACATCCAGTGCCCCAGGAAGAGCCCTGAGGAATGAGGCAGGGACAGGATGTGCCTTCATAGGGGCTGGGGGTCAGGGCTTGGTCCTTTGGACTAATAAAACACATCCAGGTTTCCTTATCATCAGAGCCACCTTTCCATTGCTTGTCCATACTTGTCATCACTGGAATTTTCTGTTCCAATTGGAACCTGGGGACACGTTTTCACAGTCGTGTCCCTCAGTGGGACCCATTAACACTACAAGAAACGTCAGCATTTCAAACTCATTTTGACTTGTTGAGAAGTTGTTTGAACTTCCTCTCAGGGACTGAGTCTCATGTAAACAACATCAAACCCCCCGAGGGTCATGAAATGCCTGGGGCTGTTGCTGTGCTGCTGAGCTGGGCCGGGCTCCTGGCACACAGGGAGCTCCTGGCAAGCAAGAAGAGCTTCAAAGAGACAGCTCTGCTGGTGAGCAGCTCCTCTGCACAGCCCAGCAGGGCTGAGGGCACTGCCAGGGCAGCTCAGGGACACCAGCAGGGCACAGACAGAGCTTCAAGGGGCTCAGCACTGGCAGGAGGGCTGAGAGCTCCCTGCAGGAGGAATCTTGGCAGGGCTGCACATGGTGAGTCTGTGGCTGCAGGGCAGTGCAGGGGCAGCTCCTGGAGGCATCTCCTAAAGCTGGCCCAGCCCCAGCTGATGGGATGGGTGAGCAGGGGCTGTTTTGGGGCACTTTGGAAGAGCTGTGAAGCCGGGAGTGCAGCCAGGGGTGCCCAGGGCTGTGGGGCAGAGCAGGGTCCTGCAGCCCAGGGCGCTGTGCTGGGCAGGGACTCTGCTGCCTGCCAGGGGCAGCTCTCAGCCGGCCTGGGGAGCTGATCCCAGGGCTGGGGCACAAGGGCTGTGGGCAAGGAGCAACACCTGGCAGGGCAGGGAAGGGCTCTTCACCTGTTTAGAGCAGGCTGCAGATTGTGAGAGCTGCTCAGAGCTCCAGGTCATTACAGAACATTTCTCAGGGGAGTTTTAGAAAGCACAACAAGTCATGGGATACCTGAAAGTGAAGGATCCTGTTCTTTCCATCTTCAAATATATGTTTTCAGGTTGGGAAATTGGTCCTAAAAATTAATCTCACAGTTCAGGAGGAGGCACTGAAACTCCAAATCTGTTCCTCTTACAGGAGAACAGACCAGGCAGTATCAGAAATCACCACACCTGTGCCTTACATGTAGCTCTGGGTCACTTTTCCAGCTTCCTCAGGGTTGCTCTGACGTTGCCATCAGAGCCAGCACAGCCAGAGATTCCCCTGGGCAACGCTGCACTGCTGGGCTGGAACAGAGAACATTTAACAAAGCTGCCCTTTTAAACAGTGCTGCCCTGCACTCATCAGACTGTAGGTATTTGGGTTTACTAAAATTTAATTTGCATGTGAAGTTATGTTCAGGCAGCACGAGGGAAAAAGCACAGGGCAGATGGGAACAGAGGGAGGGACACTGCAGCTCTCCTGGCTCTGCACTGAGCTACAGAGAGCTGTGCTGTTTGTCCTCTCTTGTTTAAAGTCTCGTTACATTTTGCATCATAAAAATGAGGATTTGTACCCTAACAAGAACAGGTATCAGGTGCAACCATAGAAAATAATAACCACAGACAACATTATTTTAAGGACATGCTAAGCCTTTCCCCTGAAGCACACACTGTTCCATGTCTTGAGAGTGGAGACTGAACTTTTCTATTCAGGGTGGATGATGCCTGACATCCCTTGGGAGGGTTTGATGCTGTCACAGACCAGCTCCACGTCCCCACTGGAGCAGAGGAAAACTGAGCCCTTGGCAGCACATGGGCAGAGCTTCTGTTCCTCACAGCACGCTCAGCCACCACGAGAAAGGGAAAGGAAAAGCCTTTCAGTTCTGGGGATTTCTATGAGAAATAAAGAGGCTTTGCTTAGAGGAGTCTGTCTTAACTTCTCCCTGTCCTATCGTGTTTTTGAGCAGTGTCCCTGTGCTGGGAAGCAGCAAATGGAGCAGCTCCCTCACCCAGTTCCTCCTCCTGGCATTGGCAGACAGGAGGGAGCTGCAGCTCCTGCACTTCTGGCTCTTCCTGGCCATCTCCCTGGCTGCCCTCCTGGCCAAGGGCCTCCTCCTCAGCGCTGTAGCCTGTGACCACCACCTGCACACCCCATGGGCTCCTTCCTGCTCCACCTCTCCCTCACAGACCTGGGCTGCACCTGCACCACTGTCCCCAAAGCCATGCACAATTCCCTCCATAACACCACAACCATCTCCTATGCAGGATGTGCTGCACAGCTGTTTCTCTTTGCCTTTTTCATCTCAGCAGAGTTTTCCCTCCTCACCATCATGTGCTACGACCGCTATGTTCCCATCTGCAAAACCCTGCACTACGGGACCCTCCTGGGCAGCAGAGCTTGTGCCCACATGGCAGCAGCTGCCTGGGCCACTGGCTTTCTCTATTCTCTGCTGCACACAGCCAATACATTTTCCCTGCCCCTGGGCCAGGGCAATGCCCTGGGCCAGTTCTTCTGTGAAATCTCACAGTTCCTCAAACTCTCCTGCTCACACTCCTACATCAGGGAACTGGGCCTTATTGGGGTTAGTGCTTGTTTTTGTTTTGGTGGGTTTGTTTTCATTATTTTCTCTTATGTGCAGATCTTCAGGGCTGTGCTGAGGATCCCCTCTGAGCAGGGACATCACAAAGCCTTTTCCACCTGCCTTCCTCACCTGGCCGTGGTCTCCCTGTTCCTCAGCACTGGCCCATTTGCCTACCTGAAGCCCCCCTCCATCTCCTCCCCACCCCTGGATCTGGCACTATCAGTTCTGTACTCAGTGGTGCCTCCAGCACTGAACCCCTTCATCTACAGTCTGAGGAACAAAGAGCTCAAGAACACCCTGAGGAAAATGATTACTGGATGCTTTTCAGGAGCAATAAAGTGCCTGTTTTCTTGTGCATAGCATTCAGAATGGGACTCACTAATGGCCCAACCTTTCTGCTCAGGTTTTTCGTGGCGATCATCGGGTTCTTCTTGCAATAATTTTCTGTGCAATGAAATATTATTATGCTTCTGCCTTCTAATTTAGTGTCTACCCATTGAATTGGACCCAGAGATGTATAAAAAGTGAATCGTGCTCTCTGAGTCTTTAAACAAAATAAAGGACCCCGCAGTGTCTTCTTTGTCCAAGAACCTTCTTCTTAGCTGTTCCCAAAGGACAGCACACTACAGGACAGGGTGTATTTGCAAACGGGATGGGGACAATAATCCCAGCCCAGCAGCACTGCCAGGGAGCAGCAGTGCTTGGTCATTGCAGAGCTGCTCTCTTGCCACTCCCACACTGTCCTCCTGAGCCCCTTTCTCGCTGTAAGGCCTGAGTGCTCTCTGAGCACAGTCCTGGGGGCTGGAAGCCCTTGGAGCACAGGCAGGGCCAGGCCCTGGGAACTTGTGAAGCAGAGCTGGGCTCCCTTCCAGCATCTCCAGGATGCTGTGGGATCTTCTGAGGCCACTGCATGGACTGGGTCACTTCTTCTGGGACCTTGCTCCAAGGCTGGAACTCTCCTGCAGTGTCACCATGACACTGCTGCTCTCTGCTTTCCAGGTTCCATTTTCAGATCCAGTCTTCCCCTCCTGTTCACAGGGACATCCTGTGAGTGCTTCAGAGCTGCCATCCTGGGGCAGTTCCTGCCCAGCATGGGCAGGCACAAGGTCTCTCCACCTGCTCCTCTCCCCTCCCCAGTGCCACTGTTTTCTGCAGCCTCCTCATCCTTGCCCAGCACAGCCCTCCTGGCACAGTTGGACACAGCCCTTGTTCTACCCCCTCCTCAGGCACCTGCCCAAGCCCCTCAGCTCCAGCCTGATGGCCACAAACCTTCAGGGCAGGGAGGCACCGGGCAAAATGCTGAGGAAACCTTTCAGCTGCACTCAAATCCAGTTGGAGGGGTTGGCCTCGAGGAAGAAATCAATTCTCATTTTCCAGAACCAGCAGGACAACCTGTGTTGTGTCCTGGACACTCCGCTGGAAGTGTGGGCTATGGAAAAGGTTTTGGTGTCAGGGCTGTTGAGAAGGCTGGGCAGTGTCACTGGGAGACCTCTCCCAAACCCTTGGAAAGGCCAGAGCCATCCCAGAGCTTCCTGGGGCCTTGGCAAAGGCAGACATGGAAGCAGTCTGCAAACAGGGCAGCAAGGAGGGTTGGCAGAGTTCCACACTGCTCAGGCTCAGCAGGGAAGGGGATAGGGCAAGTCCTCCTGCAGCCATTGCCAGGCATGGGAAGGACAAGGCAGGGATTGCAGAATGCCTGTGGGAGGGAATAGAAGGGGATGTTTTGTGCCCAGACTTTATCAAGGCCCTTGACATGGTTTCCTGTGGTCTCCTTATGGCCAGACTGGTGAGAGCTGGACTGAAGAAGTGGAAGATGTGGTGGGTGGGAAGTTGGCTGAATGAAGAGTGTCAAATAAAATCCATGGTACAAAGTCCTCTTGGCAGCAACTTCCTGGTGAAATCCCTCAGTGACCATCTCTTGAACACCACTAGAGAACCTCTTTATTATCTCTCTGTACAATGGGACAAAATGTGTTTTCAAGTCCTTTGTGAATGATGCCAAATTTCAGAGAGCCCTTGAGCAACCTGTCCTGGTTTAAAGACATTTATTGAGGTGGGAACTCCAATCAAATTACTCCCCTTTTATTCCCCACCAGTACAAGGAGACAAAATACAAAGAGGTATAAGTGAAAAAAATAACAGTTTACTGTTGGGGAAGAAGAAAACGACTGGCAGAAATACCAGGCTTGGAGACAGATCTATAACCCCTGAGATGACTAATCTACACCGGAATGGACACTAATACACTGGAAAAGACGTTTATTTACCGGATGTGACTACTATTGGACTGACAGTTTTTCCCCAGTTTTCCCCAGTTTGTTGTTGTACTGTTCTAGTGTTGTATGTACCCCTGCTTGTTGTTTTAAAAATCATATCCTCCATATTGTCTCCTTCTTCCCTCACAGTTTTCCCGCCAAACCCTGTTGTTCTGCCCTGTTTTCCCGCTCCTCTGCCTGCTATTGGCTGCTGTTTGGTGCAGTGCAGAGGTAGCTCCTATTGGCCCATTCTCCTGGTGACACCCAGACTCCGCCCATCTCTACCCTGTTGCCCTATCCCAAGAGTCCCTGAGTTGTCAATCCTTTACTCCTCCCCTATCCTGAGTCCAGCCCCTATTCCAACCCTCTGTAAGTCCCTGCTTGTCCTAATAAAGTTGGCATTGCTTCACGAGACCTCAGCTGTGTCAAGACCCTGATTTGCAGTGCCCGGTCCCATTTTCCTTTCCCCCGCAGGCCGTGGCAGTTCACTGATGAGAAATAGAGCAGCAAAACCAGCAATAGCAACAGAACAGTTCAAAGAACAGCAGAGAGAGAAATTGCTTCCTCTCTGCCCCCCTGCCCCAACTCCCTTTTGTAAACAGATCAAAACAGGGATCAACACGTACCTCCCTTCCCCCTTTTCCCCCTGAATGAACAAAGAACAAAAAAGAAACCAAGGAAAGAGGGGGCAAAGCCAAATCTGGGCAAATCTCTGGTCTGAGATCAGTGGTGCTGCCCAAGAACACGCTGACTCCAGAGGTGTCCAAGCGGGGCAGAGCCGGCGACACCGGTCCCTGCGGCGGCGGGGGGGAGGCAGCGGCTCTGCTTGATTCCATGGAGTTCTGGGGAGGCACAGGGGGTGCCCTGAGACTCTTCAGTGTCACTCTGGCCCCTTGGTTCCATGAGATTCCACAGTGTCCCTGCATTCCTTTGGTTCATGAGGCCCTGCAGTGTCACGGTGCCACTTGATTCCGTGACATTACAAAGAATCAGAACGGCCCCTTGATTTCAGGCCAACTGCACATGGGGCTGCCTTGGGGGGAGTGTGGGCACCCAGACAAGGGAGTTGTCACCCCCTTGGCCTCAGCACATCTGGACTGGTCTGTCTGTCTGTGAGGTTCCCTATTCTAGAGGAATGAGGAAGAACTGGAGAGGGTCTAGAGGAGATGTGACAGGATGGAGCTTTTCTGGGTGCTGGAATGAAAAGAAACTTGTAAAGTGCAGGAAGGTTCAAACTGGATGTGAGGAAGAAGTGTCACTAAGAGGAGCTGCAGGACTTTTGCATTAGACCTCTGATGGTCCATCAAAGCCCATTCCCCCCTCGACCAATCTTGAAAGGCAGGAAAAACCCTTTTCCCAGGCCCCTCACGGGAACTCTGCGCAGGCCCAGGAGATGTTGGGGGTTTGTGGCACGGGCTGGGACACCATCCATGGATATAATAACTCATAACTTCTTGGAGTGTGGGGGCTTCCCTCCCCCACCCCAATGGATCAAGGCCACCACTTCAACTGACAGCCATTGGAGCTGCAACTGCCAAGTTCCATCTCTGGACCCCGTGGGCAGTGACTATAGACAGCTTTCCACTCTCAGCTTTGCTTTCCCTTACTCTCCCTTACCCTTATCCTGCCTTTCCCTTATGCATTTTCCCTAAAGGTTCTCTTTATGCCATATTGCTGTAGATGAGAGATAGAGATGATAACACCCAAAATGGCAACATACCTGTTTACCTTTGAAAGAAAACTGTTCTAAAATAAACCCTACATATATGTTTTCAAACACCGATTATTCAGTCACCTCCAGCGTGATCCTGCTTGTTCCCAGTATACCCCAGTTGCGCCATCATGGTCCCAGTTGCCCTCAGAACGATCCCAGTCACTCCCAGTATGACCCCAGCCGCCTTCACTGTGAGCCCAGTTACTCCCAATAGGATCCCAGTTGTGCCCAGCATGGTCCCAGTTGCTCCCAATTGCTCCCAGTGGGATCTTAGTAGCTCCCAGTTGCCTGAAGCGTAGAACCACTTGCTGCCAGTATGATCCTAGTCTGATCCCAGTATGATCCCAGTACATATGATCCCGCTGGATGCAGTCTGGGTCTCGGTGTATCCCGGTGTCCCCCCTGTCCCCCCACCCCGGTGTCACCCCCTTTTCTCTCCCCACAGAGCTCCTGAGCCGGTGGCGGCCGCAGCCCCTCCCCAGAGCCTCGGGCCCAGCCTGGACCCACCCCGTCCCTGCGAGGATTTTGGGGGGGTTGTGTGTCCCCCCCTGCCCTGCTGTCACTCTGCCTCCACCCGGCTGCTCCCAGTGATCCCAGTAAAGCTTCCCAGTTCTCCCCAGTCCTGGTTATTGGGGGCAGTGGGGGAGGGGCTTGGAGGGTCTCTGTGAGGTGGAGCCGAGTTTGAGGGGGGCAGAACAGGCCCAGGATGGATCGGGAATGGGGACCCCGCTGTGTCCCCCCTGTGTCAACCCGCTCTGGGGGGGCTTTGGGAGGGCACCTGCCCCTCAATAAAGCACCCAGCTCACACCAAAAGGTGCTGGGACACCCCAAAAGCTTCCCCAGAGCTCCCCAAGGACCCCCAAACACATTCACAGTCCACCCAGGACCCCCCCAACCCCTTTTCTGGGGGGACTTCTCTGGGCACTGGTGGTGCTGGGAGCCCCCCTGGCTGCAGGCGAGGAGCTCTCGGGTGAGTGGGGGGTGGGAAGGGGACGGTCGGTGGGAAAAGGGGGGTCAGAGGGGATAACGGGGTGGTGGGACCCCAAACTGAGTGGGAGGGGAGTGGGACACAAAAGCAAGAATTCCTAATTAGAGATGGATGGAACCATCAGGGGGTTCATTTGGGTGGAAGGAGTGGCCAAAGCTCTTCCTGCATGTGGGGCACTGGTAGGGCTTCACTTACTGGTGGGTCTCTTGGTGTCTTGTCCAGTTAGAGCTCTGGGTGAAGCTCTTTCCACACTCCCCAATCTTGTAGGGCATCTCCCCAGTGCGGATGCGGGTGGGTGACGAGGTGGGAGTTCTGTTTGAAGCCCTTCCTGCAGTCGGTGCAGCGGAAGGGCCTCTCATCCCTGTGAATCCGCTCATGCAGGAGGAGATTGGAGCTGGTGTGAAACCTCCTCCAACATTCTCCACACTGGTAGGGACGTTCCCCGGTATGGATGAGCTGGTGTTTGCGGAGGTGGGAGCTCTGGCTGAAGCTTTTCCCACATTCCTCACTCATGTTGGGCCGTTCCCCAGTGTGGATGCGCTGGTGTTTGCGGAGGTGGGAGCTGTCCCTGAAGCTCTTTTCGCATTCCCCACATGAGTGGGGCCATTCCCCAGTGTGGATGTGCTGGTGTCGGAGCAGGTGGGAGCTCTTCCTGAAGCTCTTTCTACACTCCAAGCACCTGAAGGGCTTCTCCCAGCTGGGAGGCTGCTCAGGCTCCACCAGCTCAGAGCTCCCCCTCAAACTCTGGCCGCCTTCTTGGCACAGGCTGAGTCTTTCCTCCTCAGAGCACCCTGGGCTGAGCAGGTCAGGACAGTAGTAATAGTCAGTGAGTCTCCAGATGCCAATGCAGTTCTCAGAGCACAGTCTGGAACGGAGGAACTCGCAGCACAGGTTGACGATGCCCATGACGTTGGACTGGTCTGCTGCAACCAGCAAACTCTCTTTTGTGTCTATTCCTGGTTGCTGATTGATGCTGGGGACCTGAGGGAGCCTCTGCAATCCCCTCTGTGGGGCACAATCTCCTCTCCAGAGCTTGACTCAGTGCAGACTTTGCAGGGGAATCTGTGCTGGCAGCCCGAGTATGTCCTGACCCCCCATGCTCCCCCCAGGATATTTGGGATGAGCTCCCTCTTCCCGGTCACCTGTGGGATGGGGGGGCGATTGTTCTCCTGCTGTGGAAAGGGTTGGCAGAGGGGGGCTAAGGGGAGGGGGGAGAGCGGGAGTGGGGTTGCCATGAGGGTGCCTTGGTGTCCCCATGCCTTGATCCCTGGAGAGTGAGGGAGGTTGGAGAGAGGGGGGAGCTGCAAGAGCCCTGAGAGCCTGGAGAGGGCCGCACGGAGAAGGGGAAGCCTGGACAGTGGGGACATCTGGGATCCCAAGGACAACAAAGTGGAGAACCTGGAGAGGGGGAATGTCTGGGAATGTGGCACCTCGAAGGCAAGAATCAGAGATCTTGGAGATGGATGGAACCATCAGGGGTTCATTTGGGGTGGAAGGAGCGGCCAAAGCTCTTCCTGCAGGTGGGGCACTGGTAGGGCTTCACTTACTGGTGGGTCTCTTGGTGTCTCGTCAAGTTAGAGCTCTGGGTGAAGCTCTTCCCACACTCCCCACACTTGTAGAGCCTCTCCCCAGTGTGGAGAGTTCTGTTGGAAGCCCTTCCCGCAGTCGGTGCAGCAGAAGGGCCTCTCATTGTGTGAATCCGCTCATGCAGGAATGCAGGAGGAGACTGGAGCTGGTGTGAAATCTCTTCCCACATTCTCCACACTGGTAGGGACGTTCCCCAGTGTGGATGCGCTGCTGTTTGCGGAGGTTGGAGCTGTCCCTGAAGCTCTTTTCGCAGTCCCCACATTGGTAGGGCCGTTCCACAGTGTGGATGTGCTGGTCAGTGAGGAGCTGGGACTTCTGTCTGAAGCTTTTCCCGCATTCCCCACATGGGTAGGGCCATTCCCTAGTGTGGATGTGCTGGTGTCAGAGCAGGTGGGAGCTCTTCCTGAAGCTCTTTTCACACTCCAAGCACCTGAAGGGCTTCTCCCTGCTGGGAGGCTGCTCAGGCTCCACCAGGTCAGAGCTCTGGCTCAAGCTCTGGCCGCCTTCCCGGCACAGGCTGGCTCTTTCCTCCTCACAGCACCCTGGGCTGGCTTTGGAGCCCCTCCTGCGGGGGGATCTCCGGCCCTTTTCCTCCCCGCTGCCTTCCTGCGCCGGGGAGCCCTTCAAAACGGCCTCTCCCACCAGGCTCTCAAGGGGGATTTGTCCTCCGGGCTCTCCGTCCTCAGCTCGGGGCCTGGGGTAGGAAGCAAGGACAGGGAGGGGATTGGCCTCCGGCCCACAGGGAAGGCCAAGGACATCCCCCCAACTCCGGCCCCGGCAGGACGGCGGCGCCAGCGGGGTTGTCCTGCAGCCGGGGCCATGCTCGGCTGACAGAGCCAGCACAACACCCGCCCAAAGGGGCACTGACTGCCTCCTCACCTGCCTGGGGGGCCCAAGGCATCTTCCTCTTCCTCGCAGCCTCCTCATCCATCCGCCCAAGCTTTGGGAAGGACAAATCCTGATGGGGGGGAAAACAAGGGCTGAGCACGTTGGTTTGGGGGTTCCTCCTGCCCAAGTCCATCTCTAGAACTCATCGGGCATCATAAAAACCTCCAAAACAGCAAGATTCAGCCCAGAAAAACTGAAACCACCAAGATTCAGGCAAAAATCCCTTTCAGAAATAGCAAGCAGTGCAGGAGGAGCCTCCCAAGCAGCAGTTGCAGGGCAGCAGGGACCGACCTGAGCTGCCTTTGGTGCCCAGGAACTTCCCCCACACAGCCCCTCTCCTGCCCCGAGGGACCAGCAGAACAGGGGGAGCCCAAAGGACTGGACTGGAGGAATTGAACAGACATTTTGGGGCCATTTGATGGACGTTTTGCAGGGGTGGTGCACAGACTAAGGGAAGGAGACCTGTGTGTTCTAGCAAAGAATGGGAAGGGGCTGGTGGGTGGTGAAGTTGTATTGAGTCGTGTGGGGCCTGGGCATGATGGGACTGGTGTGGAATAAGGGCCAGAATGTGCTGCTTTGGGCCGGGGTGGAGTTAATTTTCTTTGCAGGGGCTGCTGTGGGGCTGGGGTTGGGCTTGTGCTGAGCACAGGCTTGAGAACACAGAGGTGGTTTGGTTAGTGCTGAGCCTCCCCAGAGCCAAGGCCTTTCCTGCCCCTGGCACAGACACACTGGGGAGGGGCTGGGGGTGTGTAAATAAATCCTTGTGTTTCCAGTACTGACCTGAAGTAGGTACTGCAACAAGAGAGGATGAGCTTGTGAGCTTTGAATTCAACTCCATCCACACTTATGATTGCATCACAGAGTTTCCCCTCAAGGCAATAAAACTACTTCTGAACCAGCAGAGTCTTCTGGGTGCTGTGGTTGACTGGACACGACGAGAAGTCCAGCTGGTCAGGGAAGTCCAAGACTGGGCGGGCACCAATGGCCCGGATTGGCACAGTGAGCTTTTCTCTTTCGCTGATGCAGACAAGCTGGTGGAAATGATCCTGCAGGAAAAGAGACTGGCACAGCATTGAGGGCATTGAGTGCCATCCTCATGGCAGAAGAAAAAGACCTGTTTTCTATGACCATTTGTGGGCATGAATTTACCTCTTCCACCCCAAAAATGACCACTAATTCATACTAATAAAGGCTGGAGAACAGAGCATGTGAAAAAGCATCATTTTTGCTCCATTCCAATGGGAAAGAATAAAGTTTTCTGGATCATCTTTTTGTTCCTCTGGTATTTTCCATATTTAAATCCCTTCCACTGAACCCAGAGGTGGCTAAACATCAACACCCCTCCCTGTCATTTCCCTGCTGTTCCATCTGCCTCTTCCCTTGTGAACGTTCAAGAATAGGCATGGAGGGAAAGCACAGCCCTCTAGGCCCAGCTGCAGGGCCTGGCAGCACCACGCCGTGCCAAGGTGTGACCAGCTCCAGGCTGCCTGCCCCCAGCCCAGAGCCGACCTCACAGCACGGGCTGGGCTATAACCAGTGTGCAACAAACGCCCTGGCTTTAGAGAGAACGTTCCTCCAAACTCACCTTGCTCCCCTCAGGGGTGAAAAGGATGTTTATAGTGCAAAATGAGCCCGGTGGGATCTGATGGCACACACCATTGAGGCCGAGCAACTTGAAATAAGGTGAGCTGTCCATGGTGACCTTCACCAGCTGAGTAACCTGCAGGAAAGACACAAAATGGTGATTTTGCCACTAATGGAAACAGGAGGAGGCCTGGGTGTGCCCTGGTGACAGCCTTCCTTGACCATTTTCCCAAAAGACTTTTAGCTCTGGAGGTACAAGCACAGGCTACACAAGGGTGAACTTGGATCCCTCTGCCTGGGCAAAGCAGCTCGGCCAGAGGCAGTAGGGCAGTGCCTGCTGGGAAGGAAGGTCAGGCACCAGCAGTATGGAGATAGAACACCTGAACCAAGTCATCCTCATTTCAACAAGCCCAGAGAATCTGCCTGCTTCTGCCTGCACACAGCCACGCAGCCCTGTTCCAGAGGGAGAATGTGCTACCTGAAGGCAAACCAGCACATTGGCCTGGGGGAAGGAAGAAATTCCCTTCTAACAGACTGAGGTGGAGTGGGGAAGTCCAGCTGTGGGGAGACAGTCCCATGGGCACACCAGCAGAGGAGACCAGACCCTTGGCCTTCCTGGGAAACTGAAGAGAAAAGGAGGAACACAGCAAGACAAAGAGACAAGCCCCGACACAATGAGATGGCAAAGAGAATTGAAATGGGCTGTAAAGAAGCAAGGGAGAAGCACAAGACACTGCCAGGAAAGGCTGGTGCAGAAGATGGGAGCAGTCAGCTTGCCAGAGTGAGGGAAAGCCAGAGGGCCCTGCAGGCTGGGCCTGTCAACTCTGGGCTTGAAAGGTTATTTTCTGCCTGGAGAAACATGAGCAGCACCGACTGACAGTGTGGTTTCATTATTAAAAGCCAGTCTCAGCTCTCCAGGGGTTCTTGCTGCCTGGTGACTGTGGCCAGGCAGCTGCCAGTGCAGGCAAGCCAGACTGCTGGGCATTCCTGCAGCCACCCTGCTGCCAGTTTCTGCCCTCAGGGGAACACAGGCACAGGGACAGCAAACAGGCATTTGCTAGCACACAGGCATCAACCCCTGAGCACCAAATCCCATCTCACAACCTCTAAACCAGGTGATTTGAACTCCCTGCTGTCTATTCCCACCAGCTTGCTCTTGGCACAAGAGTCATTTGAGAAACTGTTTCCTTGACTGAAATTCAAAAGGTCTCAGTTTTCCTCTTTACAGGGCAACACAATTGCTGACATTTTTCAACTTCTTCCTTCTCAGCTTTCGTGGGCAATTGCAAAACAATCACACTTGGTTCAAGTGAAGGTGGAAACCCTCAAGAGCCCATTGCTCTGGATGTCAGATACCAACAAGGCACGGCCAAAATTCGGGGAGAATCCTCAGCACGGGAAAATTCCCACCATCTTGCAAATCCAAGGTGGTGAATCTGGATGGGCCACAGCTGATACTTGCTCTGCTGTAAACCATGGGGGTTACACCACTCTCCTCTTCTTCTAGCACAGTGTTAAAGCGCCACATCCCAGCACTTACCTTGTCTCTATTCCTCAGAAGCAGGGCCGTTTCACAGACCTTGCCAAGGACATAGTTCTGAAACACCAGCTCGGATGGGACAGGCTCAAGCAAGGTCTTGTTCCAGTCACGTGATGAGAACTGGAGAGGCGAGAGAGAGCAGGGAGAGGTTCAGCTGCTGGGAGGAAGGTTCGTGAACGACTCTCCTCTCTTGATCCCTGGTGAAGGACAGGCTCTTGGTGACTAGGTCTGCCCAGCTGCCACTGGGGGAACAGTAGCTCACCCACCTCTGCTCTGAGCTGATCAAAAGCTGCTGGACCACACCAAGCAGGCTCAAGCTGAGCAGCTCTTTTGGCAGGAGTTTCTCCAGCTTTCCTTCTCCAAAATGCCAGGCAGCGCTTACCTCCAGCACAGCCCTGTGCTAATGGGGTCCCAGAGCTCTGGGCACTCACTGAGCACTCAAGCAGTAAGTGAAACTCAAGAATTTACATCAGACTCCACAGGAAACAATTTTTGGGTGACCTTTACTCTGAGGCAGGGAGACTGAGGCCCACACAACTCCAGACTCTAGAGCTTAGACACCAGTAAGAAGAGAACAGCACCAGAGAAGGTTAAGGGCAAAAAGAAAGTACCACAGTAGATAGGGATAGGACAAATAAGGTGAGTGCTGCATGAGGATAAGGTTCAGCTCTTTTCTCAGCAGTGCTGGAGTTGTGTTAGACTGGGAGTAATTCCCTCAGGCCCTCAGCCTTCAAAGGCCAGCACTGCCACTGTGCAGGGAATCCTATGACCCACAGCATTTGCCAGTGACAACACCAAAGCAAGAGGTGGCTCTTTCAGTGGGACAATGGAAAATGGCAAGCTCGTGCCCTTGTGTCCTGCTCCAGCCTTCCCCCGCTATTGTGCCTTCGCCATGGTAGCTAAACTCCAGCAAACCCCACCAGCTTCAGCAGAAATTATTTGTGTTGGCTTAGCACAGATCAGGACTCCAGCATCTCACTAGGAGAACACGTTTTGCCTTTGCCCCAGCAGAAGGAACTCCACCACCACCAGCAGTTTGCAACGACAACAGGACCCAGACACTGAGGGGTTTCAATGAGCTGGAGGCAAGGCACGCAGCCTCTTCAAGTGTCACATCAAACAGCAAGGAAAAGGGCAGGAAAAGGCTACCTTGGAACTGGAGTTCTCACTCGTGCCTGGGGGCCGGACAGTCTTGGGCAGCTTTGTCTCCTGAGGGCTGTCCGGCTTCTTCCTGAGCCTGAGACCAACCTCCCTGAAGTCAAAGATGGTCAGCTGGAAGGCAAAAAAACCAGCAAGAGCCTCAGAAATGCCCTTGTTTAGAAAGGCTTTTCTTGTTCAAGTGGCTCTGATGAATCCTTTGTGATCACAGCCACCAGGACAGTCCTGGAAGTCCTGGACCTGCTGAAGTATTAAACATCACAAAATTAATGGTATAGAGCAGAACACACTTGCTCAGCCACGCTGTCATCCTGATTATCCTCCCTATGCCCTTGGGGGCATTTTTGGAGCCAATTTACACCTCTAATATTTTTTTCTTTCCTGGAGAGAGAACTGATTCTGCTTGCACATTGTAATCCTTTCAGAAGAACTTTCCCCCCTAGTTTTCCTCACTTGTTGTTAATATTTTTTCCTCTTAAGTTTAAAAATTAAAACCTTTGCTCTGAAAGAGAGTGAAGGAAGAATGAAGAAGCTTCAAACCAAGGAGAAAAACCTTAAAATCCGAACAGCACAACAAGTCTCCTCCTGCTGCATTAATGCCGCCTCACGAAACGGCGATGGCCTCTGCAGGCAGCTGCCTAAAAACACCCACGGCTTCTCGGGAACACAGACATGCAATTGTTATCTTTTTTTTTCCCCTAAAGCTTTCATTTTTCTCTTTACATTCAGCCTCTCAGTGACTCCCGAGAGCCCTCTGCAAAGCCATAAACTGACTTTTGGAGGAGCTTTTGGACACCCCCAGCAATGGAGCGGCGCTACGCAAATTGCGTAAGGGGGCCACCAATCCTGCGGCGCTACGCAAACAGCGTAAGGAGGGCGCCAGTAATGGCAATGGGGGAGTTACGTCAGTTGCGTAAAGCTACGCAAAAGGCGCAAGAGCCCTGCCCTCAGCGCTACGCAAATGACGGGAGGGCCATGGTGGCTTCCTAAGGGCTCGCGGACCTTTCCCACTTCATCCCAGTCCTCTCCAAAGGGCTCCCACTTTGTCCCAGTCCCTCCCTAAGGGTTCCCAGTCCATCCCAGTCCCCTCCTAACGCCGTTGCCCTCAGCCCTACGCAAACGGCGTAAGAGGGCGCCGGTAACGGCAGGAGAGGGGCGCTACGTAAACTGCGTTAGGATACGCAAATGGCGTAAGCGCCCTGCCCTCAGCGCTACGCAAATGGCGGAGAGCCCCGGTTCCTTCCTCGGGGCTCCCAGTTTATCCCAGTACCTCCCAGTCCTTTCCTAAGGGCTCCCAGTTCATCCCAGCTATCGCCGCGTTCTCGCGCTTTCAGAATTTTCTCCCTCCGCTTCCCAACTATAAAAGGGACTTTCTGTGCTGAACACCGAGCCGGGAGCACTGACGGGCTCGGTGCAGGGGCCCTGTGGTATTTGGTTTCTCTACAGTTCATGTTTTTATAATGAAGGGGGAAGGGTTAATAATCTGTCACAAAGGACTGGAGCTCTCAGAGCCAATTAGTCCTCCAGTGAACCATTTAGCTGCTGAAATAAATCCAGTCTCAGGCACGCAATGAGCAGGATTCGAGACAGAAAAGCCTGTGTGGGTACGCGGGGCATTGAGCTCCTGCAGATTTGTCCACAGGTGCAACTTGGTACATTTTAGTACTGAGTGCTTTTGATAGACGAACTGGCCACCGAAACTCTCTTGGGTCATAACGTGCAAAGGTGGGACACCTTTATCCAGAACACGTAGACCACACAATTTCTCAAAGCTGGATCAGAATCTGTGCCAGCCTGTGGTGGAACCATGAAAGCCACCCCCAGGAGTTGCATTTCCCATTCGGATATCAGGTGGGGACAAGTCCTTGCCACAGGAATGGAAAATCCATAATGGGGTGGGAAGGGCCAAGATGCTGCCCTGGCAGAGAAGGGGGGATGTGCCACTGCAACATCTCCCAGCAATGCTGCTGTGGGTGGAAAAACACCATTAAGCTGGGACAAAGTCTAGGAAAGCAACAGCAGAGTCTGTCTCCCTCTAAATGTGATGTCTCCATCATCCAGACCCAAAGCCATGCTTTGGACCTCCCTGCACCAGTCTTGGTTTTCCAGCTCCTTAACTGCATCAGAACAAGGCCAAAAAAATTACTTCTTTTTATATTCTTGTAGTGGGTTGACCCTGGCCAGACACCAGGTACCCAATAAAGCCACTCTCACTCTGCTTCTGCAACTGGACAGAGGACAGAGAAAAAAAACAGCTAAGAATTCCTGAGTAGAGATAAGAGCTGGGAGAGGTCAGTGACTGATCACCTTCACGGGCAAAACAAGACTCCAAGTGGGGATAGTACTTATATTTATTACTAACAGGATAAGAGCCAAAGAGTGAGAAATAAAACAGTCTTAAAAACACCTTCCCCCACTTTCCTTCCTTGTTCTCCCTCCTCCCCCCCAGCAGGGAGATGGGAGGGGATGGGAATGGGGGTCACGGTCGGTTGTTGTTTCTGCCGCTGCTCAGGGAGAGGAGTTGGAGTCCTTCCCCTGCTCCCGTGGGGTCCCTCCCAGAGCAGTACCTCCAGCCCTCCTGGAGCAGACAAGCTCAGCCAAGCCAACCCTGGACACCCGTTGCCAGGCCCAGGGGCACCAGCTGCCAGGATCACCAGGGTGCTTTGCCTTTTACCTGTGCCCGGGACTGCACAGCCATCACATTCCCATCTGGTTCTGCTGTCCCCAGGCCAGAGCAGTGTCTGTGGGTGCCCTCGGCAGCACAGGAGGAGCACAGGAGCAGTTCCCAGGGCCTGGGGAAGCAAAGTAGTTCATGGAGGTGCTGAGCTCTTCTCCTGGGTCCTTCTGCTTCAAGCCCTGAAGAGCCCTGGGGTGCAGCTTTGGCAACTTACCCCTCCTTTTCTGCCTCCTGCCTGCCTCCTGGACAAAGGAGGCAGTGCCTGTGTGTCTCTTCTAGCTCGGCCAATGCATTAAAGCCCTCCCATGATGGTGGTCTGATGGGAAAAGAAAACTGATGAGCTCCCTCTGTCCTGGAATTGGGCAGGTGCAGGGTGTCCCTGCCTTCCCACTGTGCCATCACAGCAGGGGATGGTGGCCCCGCTCTGGCCACAGATGCAGCAGCTCTGGAAAGAGCAGAGCAGCCCCATCAGCAGCAGCCTCAGGGCCTCCTCCTTGTGCCAGAGCTGGTTGGAAGGGCTGGGCTTTCTTGCTTGGGGTCTGGGCTGAGCTCCAGCAAACCTTGCCTTGCCCAAATCTCCCTGCTCTTGTCAGGCTCTCACCTGCTGTGCTGCCCAGGAGACTATATCAGGGATCTCCCTTGCGCCAATATTCCAGTCTTCTAGTCGCTGAACCGGGATGTCAGGAGAGTTGCTGACAAAAAACTGCAGGAAAAGGACACTCACTGATGAGGAAAGACTGGCAGGGACTGCCTGTCAAAAAGTGGAGGGAGCCTGCAGAGCAACTCACCAGGCAGAGCTTGTGGACACAGAGCCCATTTATCTGGAGTTTTTCCGCACAAGATGTCCGGGTCAGCCTCTGATCGCTGACACAGCACGCATGCTGGAGGGAGAGAGACAGTGGCCCCGGGCATGGCACCTGTGCTGCCCACCCTGACAGCCCCTCTGCCAGGCTGCGGGAGGGGCACTTTGCTCTCACCTGGCTCCCTGTCTTCGGGGGCTTCCTGCCTGTCTTCGGGGGCTTGGTCCTCTCTCTGTTCAGGGGCTTCCTGTCTCTCTTCGGGGGCTTGCTCCCTTTCTTCGGGAGCTTGCTCGTGTCTGTCTGCCATGGTGATGTCAGCAGGGCGTCTGTCCTCGGAACACTGAGGTCGCTTCCAAGGTGCTCCTCCACTGGTTCCGAGGCAGGAAACACTGACACGACCCCGATGTTACCTGACTGTCAGGGCTGGAGCTGCTCCTCTCCTGGGAGGGGGATTCCAGAGTCTCCTCCGATGTTGCCTGTTGAGTGGTGTGGAGGTTGCTGGTCTGTGGTGCTGAAGATCCAGGAGATGGCAGCTGGGCGCTGGGGCTGGGGCTGACGGTCTCCAGTGCTGGAGAACCGGGAGACAGCCCTGGTAGCGCCAGGCTGCCTGTGTTGGGGCTGATGGTCTCACGTTCCCTGGAGCTGTCAGAAGGCTCCAGTCCTGACAGTCAGGCCATGCTGGGGCCAGCAAGCTCTGAGTCATCTCAGGAGGCTGTGAGGGGAAGCAGGAATGTCAAGGCCACCCCAGGCCCAGCCAGGATAGGCCAGAGCAGTGCGGCTCTGCCAAACCCACCCTGGGCACCCACTGCCAGGCCCAGGGGCACCAGGCCCAGGGTTACCAGGTGCTTTGCTTCTTACCTGGCTCCCTCCCTTTGGGGGCCTCCTCCTCTCTGTCTGATGTGGGACATGTCAGTGGTGGGTCCCTGTCTCAGGGACCACGTCTGAGCGGTGAGTGGGGCTCCCAGCACTGGGTGCTCTAACACGGCTTCTCTCATGGCGACTTCGGAATGTTCTGCATGAGTTCCGGGTCCGACGCTGCTGGCGGGAGTGGTGTTGTCTTTGGGAAGTCCTGGCTGCTGTTTCCCTTGGGTTTCGCCTCCCAGCACTCGGCGCTGGCGTGCACTTCCTGTCATGGGGACTTCTGCACCGGCTGGATGGATTTGGGGTCTGACGTTGCAGGCGGGAGCGGTTTCGCCTGCGGAATGTCCTTGAGTGTCTCTGCCTGGGCCTGCGCCTCCCAGGACTTGGTGCTGGCACATGGCTCCTGTCCTGGGGACTTCTGGACCAAAGTTGTGGAATTTGGGCCCGATGTTGCCGGCGGGAGTGGTTTTGCTGTCGGTCAGGCCCCCGACTGCTGGAGCAGCTGCTGTCCTCAGTTTCTGGGAAGCTGCTGTGGGACGACCCCGATGTTACCTGACTGTCAGGGCTGGAGCTGCTCGTCTCCTGGGAGGGGGATTCCAGAGTCTCCTCTGATGTTGCCTGTTGGTTGCTATGGAGTTTGCTCGTACTGGGGGTGATGGTCTCGTATTCTGTCGAGTCGTCAGAAGATTCCCTCATGAGAGCAACATGCTCTGGGTCTTAACTGGAGGCTGTAAGGGGAAACAGGAGGGACAAGATTGTTCCAGACCCAGGACAAGATAGGCCAGAGAGGTGCCCCCAGCCCTCCTGGAGCAGACAAGCTCAGCCAAGCCAACCCTGGACACCCATTGCCAGGCCCAGGGGCACCAGCTGCCAGGATCACCAGGGTGCTTTGCCTTTTACCTGTGCCCGGGACTGCACAGCCATCACATTCCCATCTGGTTCTGCTGTCTCCAGGCCAGAGCAGTGTCTGTGGGTGCCCTCGGCAGCACAGGAGGAGCACAGGAGCAGTTCCCAGGGCCTGGGGAAGCAAACGAGTTCATGGAGGTGCTGAGCTCTTCTCCTGGGTCCTTCTGCTTCAAGCCCTGCAGAGCCCTGGGGTGCAGCTTTGGCAACTTACCCCTCCTTTTCTGCCTCCTGCCTACCTCCTGGACAAAGGCACTCACTGGCATCGCAGTGCCTGTGTGTCTCTTCTAGCTCGGCCAATGCATTAAAGCCCTCCCATGATGGTGGCCTGATGGGAAAAGAAAACTGATGAGCTCCCTCTGTCCTGGAATCAGGCAGGTGCAGGGTGTCCCTGCCTTCCCCCTGTGCTGCAACCACAGCCACCTCGCTGTCCCTCCTCTTCCTTCTCCTCTCGTGGTCAGAAAACACTGGCACTGGGCCCGAGCCCAGAGTCCGCTTTTGTGCCCTTGGCCTCACGGGTCCCAGTGGCCACTGCACCGAGGCCTCCTCCAGGTGCTCCTACACTGTCTCTGCAAAAGAAGCGAGAGGCTTTTGCAACAGAGGGGGGCCTAGGGCCCCCCTACTGCCCCTGACTCCTGTCTCTGTCCCCCTTCTCCTCCTTTTGTCCAGTCCACTGCAGTCTCCTCCAAACGCTCCTTTGCTGATTCTGAGAAGCGCCAGGTGGCTGTGGTTGCACCACAGGGCCAAGAGCCCCAAGCCGTGAGGCTCTCCCTGGGCAGCGCTGTCCCTCCTCTTCCTTCTCCTCTCGTGGTCAGCAAACACTGGCACTTCTGCGGTGCCTCCCTACCTGCTCACCTCCTACCTTCTTCTCTTTGGGTTGCAGCCTCATGCTGGGAGGGTCCAAAAGGAACGTCTCTCTTTGTCAAGGTCTCCCGCTTCCCCCAGCAAATGCGTGCCGGGCAGCATTTGTTCTAAGTGTCCTCACGTGTCTAGGTGGGAGGGGGATGACGGCAGAAGCGGCTGCTGCTTTAAGGCTTGTGGTCTGAGTGTCCCCGCGTGTCTTGGCGGGGTGGCAGTGGAAGCGGCCACCAGTTGGAGGTTTTGGTTCTAAGTGTCCTCACGTGTCTAGACGGGAGCGGGGTGACAGCGGAAGTGGCCGCTGCTCTAAGGCTTTGGCTCTTAGTGTAACCCCGTGCTCCAGAACTGGTGCACTCAGCTGCTTTCCTGCTCCCTCAGGGGTCCATGGCAGCACAGACAGGCAGTTACAGTAAACTCCCTGGTGACCTATGAACTTCTTGCACTTCTGAAAACAGAATCCATTTTCAAACATGCAACTGGAGAGGTCAATGGTACTCTATTCGAACAATAATATAAAGAATAATTTGCTTACTGTCTAACAAGATTACAACTTAGAAATTAAGAAACTTCAGGTGGAAGTGTGGAAAAGGAAAAGAAACAACTTTTTATTAACAAAATCTAAATAAGCAACAAATGGTGCAATCAAAAACTTTCAGAACAAACACAAAGTCCCAGTTCCCCAGGTGTGCTGGGAGAAACCTGTGGCAATCCAGGGAGGGGGGAGAGAAGGCAGGACTGTCCTGGCAGTTCAACAGCTGCTCACAGCCAGCAAAGAAGAAGTCCCTTTTTCCCCACAGGCAGTCTTGAAAGCAGAATGCCTCGCTCTGAGATGGGTCGGTCTCTCTCTCTCAGTCGTTCTCCGCAAGGTGTCCTGTGGGGAGAAAAACTTCCCCTCAGGAAAAGGGAAGGAGGTGGCCAAAAACCAGGTCCCTGACCAAACCCAAAAGGACTCCCCCAGCTCTCCCTGCGGCCACAAACTGCCCCGGGAGATCTCCCTCTCTCCCCGCTCCTGCATGTGCGGCCCCGCTGTGCCCCCACCCCGTCCCCAACAACAGGGGCAAGTGCCGGATTCTGCCCTGGGATGGGGCAACCCCGCATGGACGGACAGACTGGGAAGGAGAGGCTGGAAAGCAGTGCTGGGAAAGGGCCCTGGGGGTGCTGGTGGGTGGCCAGTTGGCCCTGAGTCAGCAGTGCCCTGGCAGCCAGGAGGGCCAAGCCTGTCCTGGGGCCATCAGGCCCAGCATGGCCGGCTGGGCCAGGGAGGGGATTGTCCCGCTCTGCTCTGCCCTGGGGCGGCCTCACCTGCACCATTGGGGCAGTTTGGGGGGACACAATGGAAGGGAGAGATTGAGCCATTAGAGGGTGTCCAAAGGAGGGCAACGAGGATGGGGAAGGGCCTTGGGGGGAAGGCGTGTGAGGACACTGAGGGCACTTGGTGTGTTCAGCTGGAGAAGAGGAGACTGAGGGGAGACCTCACTGCAGGTCCAACTTCCTGGGGAGGGGCAGAGGAGGGGCAGGCCCTGAGCTCTGCTCTGTGTGGACCAGGGACAGGTCTGAGGGAATGGCCTGGAGTTGTGTCAGGGGAGGTTTAGGTTGGATCTTAGAAAAGGATTCTTCCCCCAGAGGGTGGTTGGCACTGAACAGGCTCCCCAGGGCAGTGGGCACAGCACCAAGGCTGGTAGAGCTCAAGAAGTGTTTGCATGATCCTCTCAGGCTCATGGTGTCACCCTTGGGGATGGGCCTGTGCAGGGCTAAGGGTTGGACTGGATGATCCTTGTGGATCCCTTCCAACTCAGCATATTCTGTGATTCTGGGATTATCAACCCTGTGTTCAGCACAAAGCCAAAACACAGCCCTGCACTGGCCATGGGGAAGAAATTTAACTGGACTCCCCCTGAAACCAGCACACCCTTTAGGGGCTCTCACAGAAACATCCCACAGTCCATTTGCTATCTGGAACCAGTGACTCTGAGTTCCTGCTTCTCCAGCCCCAGGGATGGTCTCCTTGTCTGCTCATTCCTCCACACTCTCTTCTCAGTGATGGCATCTTAACCAGACAAGCTCCTGGGAATAATTTACTTGTAAGTCTTCAATTCTTTTGTGGTTAATTAGACAGATCTCAGAAGTGCATTCAAAGTGAATATCTTGCATTAATAAAACCATTAAAAAAGATGTCTTTTTTGTGTCCTGTTTACTTTTTTCCTGTTTTAACATTGATATCAGCAATCCCCAGTCGATATTGATCATGGGCACCTCCTAATTCAGTCTGAATACATCAGAAAATCAGGACCCTTTATGTCTGACAATCCATCAGACTTTGTCCCTATCCCCACCCCACCATTCCCTCATCAAACCCCTGGCACTCAAAGCAGCCTTGGGCAAATCTGAGCTCCCTCCACTCAAGGCTGGACCTGCAGGTTTCAGCTCCTTGGCACCAACTCCCACCTGCTTGGCTTGGAGAGAGAGCTGCCCGAGACACAGAGGGATGTTCATTTATTGCCAGCAAACAAAACCAGAGGAAGGCACAGCTCAATAAAACCCAGAAGTCCTTCCCCTGCTGTATATTAGGTCCACATTGCCTCCAATGAAGTCCTCTTTGCACAGTAGATAGTCTTAGACCAATGGCAAACACCTTCTGTGTCAAGCACAGAGCCCAAGGTCCCCCCAACACTCCCTGCCCCGCATTCTGTCCATATTTGCCCTTTGCACAGAGGGAGTCACACACTGAAGTCACAAGATCCCTCAGTCCACAGAGGGAGGAAAAGAGACAGTGAAAGAATTTCTGTGTTGTGCAGAGCTAAATCTGCACTCATCCCAATATTCTGGGCTTACAGGACCTTTATCAAACACATTCTGCAGCATCTCTTCACTGGGCAAACATCTGTGGGGATGGCCAGGCCCAAGGAGTGGTGGGCAATGGAGTTCCATCCAGGGGTGTTCCCAGGGCTCAGCACTGGGCTCAGGGCACTTCAATCTCTTTCTCAATGATCTGCACAAGGGCATCGAGTGCAGCCTCAGGCAGTTCCCAGGGCGCACCAAGCTGGGGGGAGTGTTGATGTGCTGGAGGGCAGGAAGGCTCTGCACAGGGATCTGGACAGGCTGGATCCATGGGCCCAGGTCACTTGGAGGAGGTTCAACAAGGCCAAGTGCCGGGTCCTGCCCTGGGGTCACAACCACCCCAAAGCCCTGACCATGCCCTGCAACTGCTCCCCACAGCCTGTCCTGTGTCCTTAATCCCTCCATTTCCAAGGACTCTGTGGGACAAGGGAGCTCTGTGCTCTGGGTACGGAGGGAGCTCCAAGTGCCACTGGAGTGGGAACCACAACTCCTCAGGTTTGTGTTCTTTGGGAGGTCTGGAACTGGTGAGACTTAGAGACACAGAAAGTTTCTCTTCATTGCCCACAAACAAAATTTAAACACGATACAATTTATAAACATCCCAGCTCTTTCCTCAGTTTTCCTCAGCCACAGAGACCTGGAGAATGCCCGTCCTTGATGTGCTGGTCCCACAGCCCAGGGTGCTCCTGGCCTCCCCTGGTGCCAGGGCACACGGCTGCCTCCTGCCCAGCTCCCTGCCCACCCACAGCTTCTGACAGGGCTGCTCCCAGCCAGGCAGCTCCAGCTGTGCCATGGCCAGGCTGAGTCCCCTGCAGGGGCAGACACTGCCATTTGTCCCTCGGGGATTTCAGCAGGTTCCTGCCCAGACGTGTTCTCCTCCTCCCTGAAGCCCTTCCCCGAGCACAGAGGCCCGAGAGACCTTTCCAGGAAAGACTCAGGCAGAGAAGCCAGGGAGTCCCTGAGCACCACATCAGTGTCTGCTGGAATTCAACCCCCCTCCCCATTGCACAGCAGCCCTGCCTTTCCCTCCTGCAGCCTTGGTGTCCAACACAGCCCTTGAGGCTCTTTGGGCTCTGGACTTTTCCTGCAGCCCCCAACTGCAGGGGAGCTTTGCCTTCCCCACAGTCCCCCTGCCCAGCCCAGACCATGCCCAGCAATCCCTTGTCTGTCCCTGCCTTGCTGTCCCCCCCTGGCAGTGGCTCCGTGGCCCCTTTGTGCCCCGCTGCCTCCCAGCTGGTCCCACAGCCCCCTGGGCAGGCCCAGCCCAGCACAGGAGCACTCAGGGTGGGGAAGGGCCCCTCTGTCGGGATGCCCAGGGCAGTCCTTGGCCTTGGGCACCCGGGGCCTTCCTGTTCAGCCCCTCTCCAAGCTCCTGGACAGGCCGTGTCCCCTGTGGGGCCTCACAGCCAGCCCTGTTCCAGGCTCTGCCGGGTTCTGGGCCAGCAGAGAGGCCGGGCAGGGCTGGCCATGGCCCTGGCACAGGCCCTGAGCCCAGCAGGAGGATGGAGGGGGGCACAGCAAAACTCACCCCTAACCCTGGGCTGAGCAGCCACTGCTGGGAATGGCTGGGGAGAGAGGCTGGGGGGGACAACTGTCCTGGGCCACCTTCCTGCTCTGTTCCTGCCACCAAGGGCACAGAGCAGCCTCCTCTCGCTGGCACTTGCATGTTTTCCATCCCTTCCACAGGCCCTGGCTCTGCACCACAACCCCCCTGGGCTGAGTCCTCCCCCTGCACGCTCACACAGTGTCACAGACACACCCAGGGCTTTCTCTCCCAGCTCCTTTCCAGCCCAGCCCAGCTCCCTCCAAGCTCTCCCACCTGCCCTGAGCTCTCTCCACCCCCAAGGGCCTCTCCCCAGCACAGACCAGGTGGCTCTGGCCCCACAGCCTTGCCCAGGGCAGGCTGCTCTGGGCAGTGGCACCACAGCCCCAGCCCCTCTGGGCACAGCAGAGCTGGAGCTCCGAGAGGACTCAGCTCCAGCCGGGGGGGAACGTGCTTGGCAAAAGGGAAAGGAGGCTCCGGGTGTGCCCTGCTCTGCTCTGCAGGAGATCCTGAGAGCTCTGCAGCCCCTCCCTGCCATCCCATGCCCCCAGGCCAGCACAAAAGCCCCGGCCCCTGTGGTCCTCCAGAGCTCTTCCAGCTCCAGGCACAGGGCCCATCCCAAAGCTGGGGCAGCCAGAAAGCTGTTCTCATTTCCTGATCAGTCCTGCTCTGCTCAGGAAAGGAATCTCAGACAAAACCTTATTGCAGGTTCATTTATGTCACTCAAATGCAATATGAGACTCCCCAGGTAGACTAATTCTCTGGGACACACAAGATGGGGGCTACTGAAGAAGGAGGGAATGAAAACATGACTTTTTTTAAAAAGAAAACATCAAAACTATAGAAAATAAAAAAAAATGGACATAAGGAAAGATCTCATTGTTCATGGAAGTTCTGGCACACAGTGGGAGTGTCATTCAGCAAACAATATTCTACAATTCAACGTCACGGACTGTTCTGACCCAAAAATCAAATCCCCTTGAGGTACACAGAGTGTTTCCCCTCCCTCTGCATCATCCACCAAGTGCACCCAAGTCCTTGAGCAGAAACAATCCCATGGGTGAGTTTGCCTTTGCTTAAGGCAGGACTAATGCAAACTGTCCTCCCTAACATATTCCTCACATGGACCACAGGGATTTTATCCCCTTCAATGGTACAGAGAGGTTCTTTTTGGGCAGGGCCAGTTCAACTGGTAGAGTTAACTAACTCGGTTTGTGTGATGCCTTAAAGCTTTCTGGATATTTTTTTTTTTTAATTTAAAAGTAGTTGTGCAGTAACTGTAGATGTTAATGTAGCTGTATTAGATGCAACCCTTTAGCACAGTCGTTTACACAGACCCAACCCTATGACCCCATTTGATATCAAACTTTCTAAATTCCTTTAGCGTGTTTAGACTTCTTTTCAAGGTAGAATTGTAGAAAAACACCTCTATTGAACACCATCACACCCTAGGCCTGGACAACAAGATCCCACAAGAGACAAAGCAACCTTCAAGCCCAGAACTTTGGAGGCGCTCCAAGGACTGTACGTGCTGTGAAGAAGAGAAAGATGAGGAAGAAGGGGTCCCAAAGCCCCCAAACCCAATTCCCCAAGGGGTGTGTCGGGGGCAGAACTGGGCAGAACTGGGGGGTGGAGAGTTCTGGCATTGGATGGACCATCTTCTAAAACTGTAGAACCATTGCCTGGGAGGGTGCGTCGTGTGTGTTCCCCTGGGCCTGTGGGCCTGATTAAAGGACCTGCTCTTTTGAGCTGATCTTACACACTGAATTGGCCTGGAGTTTTCTCTCTTGAGCTTACAGGATTAACTAACTAGGTGGCTTTTGCTAAATTCACGTCCCAAGGTTTGAAGGTCCCACTGCCCATTGCTGTCAAGGTGGTTTGGAACAGTCCACTCTACCATTCCACTTTCCCAGAGGCTGGTGCAGGACAGGGAATATGACCCATCCACTCCATGCTGAGCTCTCTGGTCCAGGTGTGCACAAGGTTGTTTTGGAAAAGAGTCCTGCTGTCCAACTCCAGTGTTTCTGGAGGGCCATGTCTCCACAGGACTTGCTTTTCCAGGCCCAGGATGGTGCTCTGGGCAGTGGTGGGAGGCACAGGTGGGTGTCTCCTGCCATCCAGGGCTTGTGTCCACCATTGTCAGCACGTAGAGCTTGCCTTGGTGGGTTTGGGGAGTGTGCTGGGATCAATCTGCCAGGCCTGCCCACATCTCTATCTCAGCCATCATCCCCTTCTTGGCCTCTTTGATGGCAGCACACATTTCCCAGTTCTGGAGAACCTGGCAGTTGGTGTCCATGGTTAAATGCAGCCCTGGATCACAAGCCCAGCTGGATGTTGCACCTCTTCCCTGAGGCCCTGAGGTGTCCTGGGCCCAGGGAGCCAGGAATAATTCCCCCTTGTGTTGCCAGTCCAGCTCTGCCTGAGACACTTTCATCTGGTCAGTCCCATCCCCCTGTCCACTGTTGGATGTCACTCAGGAGCCCAACTCTTGGCTCCCTGTGCATCTCCAGGATGGACTTGCACAGCCAACCTCTCTGCCCAGGTGGCAGGAGGGCCTGCCCTGATAAGGCCTAAAATCCCCTCAGACAATGCCAACAGTGCCAGCTCTCCTGCAAGCTGTCTGTGAGATCTGAGAGTTACTGGTGCCACCATGGGAATGGTTTTGGTGTTGGATGATGCTCAAACCAGCCTGGTTCACCCAACTCCAAACACACATCCTGCTTTTGGAAGTTGGATGGGACAGAGAAGCTGCTCACTGGCCTGTCCATTTGTGAGGAGCAGTCAATCCCTTCCTACTAGAGAAGTCCAGTCCCTTTCATCCAGGCAGGTTCTTCTGACACAGCCCTTCTTGGGGTAGATGTGTGGAGATTCCTGCCTTGGCTGGGGACGCCCTCCAAGGACACTCCTCAAGGCTGAGCAAAAGAAATCTCCCCACGACCGTTGGTCTGGGTGAGTTCCATCAGATCTCTACATAATAATTATTTCTTTTGGCTAACTTTAATATAATTGTTTCAATAATTGCTTCAATATAGTGCACTATCCTATCTTATACTGTACTACTAGTAGTTTTAACCTTCATACTGTGTAGTAAATAACTCTGATTAAGATCTTTTGTCTGATCATTTGTAAGAATAAATGATTCACTTTATATAAATATTCTCATTTGGCCAATCATTGAAACTTGTGGGACAAAAATGTTCCAATCCCACTTCTGTAATTCCTTAAATTTAATTTGTTGACAAAATCTGAGGCAAAGATTGGATCCCTTATTCCTTGAGGCTCTGCAGTGCAACAATGGCTCCTTGATTCCATGAAGTTGCACTGTTTCCCACCGTTCTTGGGCTCCATAAGGCCCTGCAGTGTGACAACAGCCCACTGATTCCATAATTTTCCCCAGTGTCACAATGGACCCTTGATTCCATGAGATTCCTCAGTGTCCCGTTGGTTCCCTTTGGTTCCAAAAGGTTCTGGGATGTCACACTGGCCCCTTGATTCCCTGACATTCCACAGAGTCCTGGGGTCCTTTTGATTCCATGAGGTTCCACAGTGTCCCATGTTCCCTTTGGTTCCAGGAGGCCCCAGTGTATTCCAATGGCCCCTGGATTCCAGGAGATTCCACAGTGTCCCAGGGTCCCTTTGTTCCCAGGAGGTTCCTTTGTTTCCATCAGGCCCTGCCACGTCCCAGACTCCCTTTGGTTCCATGAGGTGCTGCAGGGTCACAATGTCCCCTTTATTCCATGAGGTTCTGCCATGTCCCAGGGTTCCTTTGGTTCCATGGGGTTCCAGAGGGCCAAAACTCCCTGGTTCTTATCCTTCCAAAACTTGTGGGCCCATTCTCTCCCTGCCTGGGGTGGAGCCCCATTGTGTTTGTGCAGGAATGGATCCATGGCCATCCTGCCACTGCCCCAATTGAATGCTGCACAAACGTCACTGCAGGCCTGACCCTGGATGCAGGAACAGTCTGGGAACTCCAGGCCTGCTGACATTCAGCAGAGCCAGTCGGGGGCCCAAAGAGCACAAGTGATTGACTGCAACCCCTGCAGGTCTCTGGCATTGCTGGGGACAAATGCAGGAACTGCCAGGAGCTCTGCAGAGCCCTGACAGTGCCACTGCAATCCCAAGCTGCATTGCCCAGGGCAACCCTCAGCACAGCCAAGGCCACAACCCTTCCTGAAAGGTGTCCCTTCTGGGCAGGGCCAGGGGGACAAACCCCTCCATCTGTCCCTGCACATGTTGTGTCCAATTCTCAGCCCCCACTTAGGGACAAAGCCAGACTACATTGGGTGTTTAGCTTTGCATTTGCTTCACTCTTTTGTGCTTCCAACACACACAGAACTCTGGGCAGAGTCTGCCCCCCCAAAGAACACCAGACCTGACTAGTTGTGGCTTAGAAGGGTTTCTCTAAAAACATGGCAATTCATGTCCTAGATATGGCAATTCTTTGGAGAAGGAGTTTGGGACTGAAAGAACCACAGAATGATTTGGGTTGGAAGGGAGCTTAAAAGGTCATCTGGTCTAAGTCCCTGGACATGGACATCTTTTACTAATTGAGATTACTCACATTCCCTGACCTTGGACAAATACAGAGATGGGGCATCCACTTCTCTGGGAACCTGTTCCAGTTCTTGCCACCCTCAATGTTAAATATTTCTTCTGATTATAAATAAAATACTCCAGTCTTTCAGTTTAAAGCAATTGCTCCATGTTCTGCCACTACAGGCCTTGGTAAAACATATCCCTGTGTTTTCCTTAGACTGTGAGCACCAGGTGTTCTTCTACAAACACCTTGGAGAGTACCCAGGGATCTCCCAAAAAAAGATTTGGAGGCCTCAAGCCCATGACCACTCTGTAGGGACTAAGGAGCTGTGGGCTCCATGGTGTGGAGACTGAGGACAGTGCAGGAGTAGCCAGAGAAGGCTTGAAGGGGGGTTTCAGAGATGAAGGATCCTTTTGTCATAGCAGGAAACAGCATGAAAAATAAAGAAGTACTGCCAAGTTCAGCTGGAGAGGTCCAGAATGGAAACAAAGAGAAAGGAATTTCACTCTGAGGGCAATGGTGTGATGCAACACATCCCCCAGGAGGAGTGTGGATGAGCCCAAGGCTTTGTGTGTGCAGGAAGAGCCAGGGAGGACGCAGAGATGTCAGTGCAGGAAGGTGCCAGCCAGGTGGGGCAGCCGGGGGGATGACGACAGCCTGCAGGGAAAGGGGCAGGGCATGGACACCGTAGGACAGCCTGGGCTGGAGAGGAGACAGGGAGGGGGAGAAGCTGAAAGGCCCTGACAGAGCCACCTTCTGCAGGCCTTTGGCCAGGGCTGCTGTCTGTGTCCCCTGATGCCAGGAGGAGGGGAGTGCCCCTTGCAGCCCTGGGGCCTCATGGCCTCCTTGTCCCTGCTCAGCAGCCTGGCAGGTGCCACCCCATGGGCCTGCCCTTGGCATTGCCAATCCCACATCCCAGTGCCCCAGGAACAGCCCTGAGGAATGAGGCAGGGACAGGAGGTCCCTTCCCAGGGGCTGGGGCTCAGGGCTTGGTCCTTTGGACTAATAAAACACATCCAGGTTTCCTTATCATCAGAGCCACCTTTCCATTGCTTGTCCATACTTGTCATCACTGGAATTTTCTGTTCCAATTGGAGTCTAGGGACACGTTTTCACAGTCGTGTCCCTCAGTGGGACCCATTAACACTACAAGAAACGTCAGCATTTCAAACTCATTTTGACTTGTTGAAAAGTTGTTTGAACTTCCTCTCAGGGACTGAGTCTCATGTAAACAACATCAAACCCCCTGAGGGTCATGAAATACCTGGGGCTGTTGCTGTGCTGCTGAGCTGGGCCGGGCTCCTGGCACACAGGGAGCTCCTGGCAAGCAAGAAGAGCTTCCAAGAGACAGCTCTGCTGGTGAGCAGCTCCTCTGCACAGCCCAGCAGGGCTGAGGGCACTGCCTGCAGCACCCAGGGCACAGGAGAGAAGGCAGAGAGATGAGAGGCAGCCTGGGCTGGGAGGTGACTGAGCTCTCACTACACGAGAAACCTTCCCAGGATTTGAAGGAAGAATCATCTGGCTGTAGGAAAGTTCAGCTTCCCTTCCTGGAGGCATCTCCTAAAGCTGGCACATCCCACAGCTTGTAGGATCTTTCAGCAGGACTCTCCCAGTTGCTGCAGTGCAGGGGAAGTGGCCACATGGCAGAGCAGGGCAGGAGCTGCAGGCAGCAAGGGCAGAGAGGAGAAGGGAGCAGGAGGTTCAAGGGATCCTGGGGTGGGAGGACAGGGCAGAGCTGCTCAGGGCAGGAACCTTGCCAGCCCTTTGCCAGGGTCAGGCTGTGGCTGCAGAGCAGTGCAGGGGAATTCCTGCAAGTGCCTCTGCCAGCTGCCAAATGCCAACAGTGGCAGGAGCTGTCAGGATGGCTCTGCTGGATTTGCTGGGGTGCAGCAGGAGAAGCTGCTGCAGAGCAGGACTTGCTGCTGCCCCCTCAGAGGCCCAGGGCAAGAAGGTTCCCTGGGCCAGGGCTGGCTGTGGGGTGGGAAGGTGGGGGTGCAGCCAGGGGTGCCCAGGGCTGTGGGGCAGAGCAGGGTCCTGCCCCAGGGCTCTGTGTGCTGGGGCAGGGACTCTGCTGCCTGCCAGGGGCAGCTCTCAGCCTGGCCAAGGAGCTGCCACGGCCCTGCAGGGAGAAGGGGGGGTGGAAGGAGTGACCCGTCAGGGCAGGGCAGGGCTGGGCAGGGCCCTTCAGCTGCAGGGTCAGGGCTCCTCACAGCTTCAGCTCCACCTCCTCCATTTCCAGGGGCCCTTCTCAGGAAGCACATCCCCCCAGAACACCCCCCCTTCCCAGCCACCGAAGGGGGTCTGGGATCTGCTCTGCAGCCCCTGCCCAGGCAGAGCTGCCCCTGGGCACTGGGCTGGGGATGGCTCTGGCAGCACTGGCAGGGAGCTGAGCTGGGCACAGGCAGGGGCTGCTGGCAGGAACAGCTCCTCACCCGGAGACAGGCAGGCAGGGAGAGGGAGCTGCTGCCACAAGGGCTGGGCAGGGGGATGTGGGCCCCTCCCTGCTGTCCCTGTGGCACAGACCCCTTCCCTGAGCAGCTCCTGCCTGGGCTCCTTTCCCAGCCTAAGCAGAGCCTGTGCCCTCAGGCCCACGGGGGCTGGGCTGTGCATTGCCCTGGCCAGAGCCCAGGCAAGGACAGGGCCCTGATTTCCAGCTGTCTCTGGGTGTCCCTCCTCCCTTGGCAGCAGCACTGTGGCATTTCACTGCCATCCCCTGCTGCCTGGGCTGTCCTTGTTCTCACCAGTGGGTTTTCTGAGCCACTCTGGGGTTGGGAGGGGCAGATTCCTGTCCAGACACAACCCCTTTGGGTGCTGCTGTGGGGTTGTGTCTGGGGGAGCCAAGTACCCAAGTGCCCTCCAGGCACCTTCAGGGGATTCAGCTCTTTGCCTGGGTGTCCTGCAGGGCTGCAGGTGCCCTCCAGAAGGGCACAGCTCTGCCATAGTATCTCTGTGCTGCACAGGATCGCTATGGAGAAAACTCCTCAGTGCTAAATCCATGGAAATGCTCTGGGCAGCTGCAATCAGCAGTTTGTGTCTCACTCTGGGAGGGGAGAGATGAAAAGGTGAGGAGTGTGCCAATCTGTTCTTTGGACATGGATTCCTGGATCTCTGGGCAGTTTCTCTGTAGGGGAACAATTGAGTGTGATGCTCCTCCAGCTCCAAGCTGCCAGCACAGGGCAGCTGAGCCCAGGACTGATGGGCAGAGCAGCTCTTCTCTCTGCACTGAGGGACTGTCCCTGTGCCCCTCAGAACCCACAAGACTTGGCCTGCAGTGCAATAGGAATGTCAGGGATTTCAAACCTTCACAAACACTCATAACTGTGACAGGTGCAAGTGGGTGAACAAACACAAAGAATTCCCTCAGCTCAGTCCTCATTTGGGCAAATTGCAAACAGCAAAGCTGAGAAGCTCTTTGATGTATCATGAGTACATCTATTTTGAGATCACCCTGCAATCCAAGTTCCCTCTCCAGCAGAGCAAGAAGGAGTCCTTGGGAGCCCATCACAGAGTTACTGCTTCCAATGGTCCCCTCAGGCAGCAAAAGCCAGAGCTCAGGGGAGGGAGCTGCAGGGAGGTCTGAGAGAGCAGAGAGAGCCTGAGAGTGGGGTGGCTGTGAGGTGTGTAATGTTTGGCTGCAGAAGCCTGGTCTAACTCAGCAGTGACGTTTCCTCCTCAACAGATCAAAATACCCTGGGGAAGGAGGAAATGTCCAACAGCAGCTCCATGGCCCAGTTCCTCCTCCTGGCATTGGCAGACAGGCGGGAGCTGCAGCTCCTGCACTTCTGGCTCTTCCTGGCCATCTCCCTGGCTGCCCTCCTGGCCAATGGCCTCATCCTCAGCGCCGTAGCTGTGACCACCACCTGCACACCCCATGGGCTCCTTCCTGCTCCACCTCTCCCTCACAGACCTGGGCTGCATCTGCACCACTGTCCCCAAAGCCATGCACAATTCCCTCTGGGGCACCACAACCATCTCCTATGCAGGATGTGCTGCACAGCTGTTTCTCTTTGCCTTTTTCATGTCAGCAGAGTTTTCCCTCCTCACCATCATGTGCTACGACCGCTATGTTCCCATCTGCAAACCCCTGCACTACGGGACCCTCCTGGGCAGCAGAGCTTGTGCCCACATGGCAGCAGCTGCCTGGGCCACTGGTTTCTCTATTCTCTGCTGCACACAGCCAATACATTTTCCCTGCCCCTGGGCCAGGGCAAGTCCCTGGGCCAGTTCTTCTGTGAAATCTCACAGTTCCTCAAACTCTCCTGCTCACACTCCTACATCAGGGAACTGGGCCTTATTGGGGTTAGTGCTTGTTTTTGTTTTGGTGGGTTTGTTTTCATTGTGTTCTCCTATCTGCAGATCTTCAGGGCTGTGCTGAGGATCCCCTCTCAGCAGGGACATCACAAAGTCTTTTCCACCTGCCTCCCTCACCTGGCCGTGGTCTCCCTCTTTGTCAGCACTGGCCCATTTGCCTACCTGAAGCCCCCCTCCATCTCCTCCCCACCCCTGGATCTGGCACTATCAGTTCTGTACTCGGTGGTGCCTCCAGCACTGAACCCCCTCATCTACAGTCTGAGGAACAAAGAGCTCAAGAACACCCTGAGAAAAATGATGACTGGATGCTTTTCAGGAGCAATAAAGTGCCTGTTTTCTGGTGCATAGCATTCAGAATGGGACTCCTTCATGGCCCAGCCTTCCTGCTCAGGTTTTTCATGAAGGTCATCAGATTGTTCTTACAATAATCTTCTGTGCAATGAAATATTATTTGGCATCTGCCTTCTAATTTAGTGTCTACCCATTGAATTGGACCCAGAGATGTATAAATGGTGAATTGTGCTCTCTGAGTATTTAAACAAAATAAAGGACCCCGCAGTGTCTTCTTTATCCAAGACCCTTCTTCTTAGCTGTTCCCAAAGGACAGCACACTGCAGGACAGGGTGTATTTGCAAACGGGACGGGGACAATAATCCCAGCCCAGCAGCACTGCCAGGGAGCAGCAGTGCTTGGTCTTTGCAGAGCTGCTCTCTTGCCACTCCCACACTGTCCTCCTGAGCCCCTTTCTCGCTGTAAGGCCTGAGTGCTCTCTGAGCACAGTCCTGGGGGCTGGAAGCCCTTGGAGCACAGGCAGGGACAGGCCCTGGGAACTTGTGAAGCAGAGCTGGGCTCCCTTCCAGCATCTCCAGGATGCTGTGGCATCTTCTGAGGCCACTGCATGGACTGGGTCACTTCTTCTGTCACCTTGCTCCAGGGCTGGAACTCTCCTGCAGTGTCATCATGACACTGCTGCTCTCTGCTTTCCAGGTTCCATTTTCAGATCCAGTCTTCCCCTCCTGTTCACAGGGACATCCTGTGAGTGCTTCAGAGCTGCCATCCTGGGGCAGCTCCTGCCCAGCGTGGGCAGGCACAAGGTCTCTCCAGCTGCTCCTCTCCCCTCCCCAGTGCCACTGTTTTCTGCAGCCTCCTCATCCTTGCCCAGCACAGCCCTCCTGGCACAGTTGGACACAGCCCTTGTTCTACCCCCTCCTCAGGCACCTGCCCAACCCCCTCAGCTCCAGCCTGATGGCCACAAACCTTCAGGGCAGGGAGGCACCGGGCAAAATGCTGAGGAAACCTTTCAGCTGCACTCAAATCCAGTTGGAGGGGTTGGCCTCGAGGAAGAAATCAATTCTCATTTTCCAGAACCAGCAGGACAACCTGTGTTGTGTCCTGGACACTCCTCTGCAAGTGTGGGCTATGGAAAAGGTTTTGGTGTCTGGGATATTGAGAAGGCTGGGCAGTGTCACTGGGAGACCTCTCCCAAACCCTTGGAAAGGCCAGAGCCATCCCAGAGCTTCCTGGGGCCTTGGCAAAGGCAGACATGGAAGCAGTCTGCAAACAGGGCAGCAAGGAGGGTTGGCAGAGTTCCACACTGCTCAGGCTCAGCAGGGAAGGGGAGAGGGCAAGTCCTGCTGCAGCCATTGCCAGGCATGGGAAGGACAAGGCAGGGATTACAGAACGCCTGTGGGAGGGAATAGAAGGGGATGTTTTGTGCCCAGACTTTATCAAGGCCCTTGACATGGTTTCCTGTGGTCTCCTTATGGCCAGACTGGTGAGAGCTGGACTGAAGAAGTGGAAGATGTGGTGGGTGGGAAGTTGGCTGAATGAAGAGTGTCAAATAAAATCCATGGTACAAAGTCCTCTTGGCAGCAACTTCCTGGTGAAATCCCTCAGTGACCATCTCTTGAACACCACTAGAGAACATCTTTATTATCTCTCTGTACAATGGGACAAAATGTGTTTTCAAGTCCTTTGTGAATGATGCCAAATTTCAGGGAGCCCTTGAGCAACCTGTCCTGGTTTAAAGACACAGATTGAGGTGTGTGATAAACTGAGAAAATAATTCGAGTTGATTAAGAGGAAACAGTGAAGGGTCAATATGACCTGGAGAGAAAAGAAAAACAAGTCGTAAAACTTAATTGGGCCCCTATAAAGAGATAAAACAAGCTACCTCCCTTTTACCTTGTGTAGGATTTATAATGAGAGAATTTTGTTTAGTTAGCTAGATAATAGCACCTTTCTTAAAATTTATAACTTTGTATAGATAACCAGCGAACATCTGCTGCAAGTCTGATTTAACAATATATTATGAAAGCTTATAGATAACATTCTTGTTAAGAAATATCTAACCTAACAATGCGCAATGTTTATACTCATGTACTTAACAATGTGTAATGTTTATACTCATGTACCTAACAATGTGTAATGTTTATACTCATGTACCTAACAATGTTTATACTTATGTATAATGAATATTCATGTAGTAGCTGGAAATAAATGTAGAACAAATGTCTTCTTTGGGTGTGACAGGTGTTGGGAGTTGTTGGACCCCTTCCCTGATCACCCAGCGCTGAATTTGCTTTTATCATATAATAAATTCTGATTGGAAATTGCCCGACTGGGTCTCTGTTTCTCACAGGTGGGAACTCCAATCAAATTAACTCACTCCCCTTTTATTCCCCACCAGTACAAGGAGACAAAATACAAAGAGGTATAAGTGAAAAAAATAACAGTTTACTGTTGGGGAAGAAGAAAACGACTGGCAGAAATACCAGGCTTGGAGACAGATCTATAACCCCTGAGATGACTAATCTACACCGGAATGGACACTAATACACTGGAAAAGACGTTTATTTACCGGATGTGACTACCATTGGACTGACAGTTTTTCCCCAGTTTTCCCCAGTTTATTGTTGTACTGTTCTAGTGTTGTATGTACCCCAGCTTGTTGTTTTAAAAATCATATCCTCCATATTGTCTCCTTCTTCCCTCACAGTTTTCCCGCCAAACGCTGTTGTTCTGCCCTGTTTTCCCGCTCCTCTGCCTGCTATTGGCTGCTGTTTGGTGCAGTGCAGAGGTAGCTCCTATTGGCCCATTCTCCTGGTGACACCCAGACTCCGCCCATCTCTACCCTGTTGCCCTATCCCAAGAGCCCCTGAGTTGTCAATCCTTTACTCCTCCCCTATCCTGAGTCCAGCCCCTGTTCCAACCCTCTGTAAGTCCCTGCTTGTCCTAATAAAGTTGGCATTGCTTCACGAGACCTCAGCTGTGTCAAGACCCTGATTTGCAGTGCCCGGTCCCATTTTCCTTTCCCCCGCGGGCCGTGGCAGTTCACTGATGAGAAATAGAGCAGCAAAACCAGCAATACCAACAGAACAGTTCAAAGAACAGCAGAGAGAGAAATTGCTTCCTCTCTGCCCCCCTGCCCCAACTCCCTTTTGTAAACAGATCAAAACAGGGATCAACACGTACCTCCCT
The DNA here is from genome assembly GCF_036250125.1 of Pseudopipra pipra. Lineage (NCBI taxonomy): Eukaryota > Metazoa > Chordata > Aves > Passeriformes > Pipridae > Pseudopipra > Pseudopipra pipra. The sequence goes on along the minus strand of NC_087580.1, from coordinate 13,321,724 downwards.
TCCCCCTTTTCCCCCTGAATGAACAAAGAACAAAAAAGAAACCAAGGAAAGAGGGGGCAAAGCCAAGTCTGGGCAAATCTCTGGTCTGAGATCAGTTGTGCTGCCCAAGAACACGCTGACTCCAGAGGTGTCCAAGCGGGGCAGAGCCGGCGACACCGGTCCCTGCGGCGGCGGGGGGGAGGCAGCGGCTCTGCTTGATTCCATGGAGTTCTGGGGAGGCACAGGGGGTGCCATGAGACTCTTTTCCTCCTAAAGATTTAATTTTTCTCTCTTTACATTCAGCCCCTCGGTGACTCCCGAGAGCCCTCTGCAAAGCCATAAACTGACTTTTGGAGGAGCTTTTGGACACCCCCGGCAATGGAGCGGCGCTACGCAAATTGCGTAAGGGGGCCAGCAATCCTGCGGCGCTACGCAAACAGCGTAAGGAGGGCGCCGGTAATGGTAATGAAGGTGTTACGTCAGTTGCGTAAAGCTACGCAAGTGGCGCAAGGGTCCTGCCCTCAGCGCTACGCAAATGACGGGAGGGCCACGGTGGCTTCCTGAGGGCTCGCGGACCTTTCCCACTTCATCGCAGTCCTCTCCAAAGACTCCCAGTTTGTCCCAGTCCCTTCCTAAGGGCTCTCAGTTCCGTCTTAAGAGCTCCCAGTCCATCCCAGTCCCCTCCTAACGCCGCTGTCCTCAGCGCTACGCAAACGGCGTAAAGGGCGCTGCCGCTGCCCTCAGCCCTACGCAAACGGCGTAAGGGGGCGCCGGTAACGGCAAGAGAGGGGCGCTACGTAAACTGCTTTAAGCTACGGAAATGGCGGTAGCGCCCTGCCCTCAGCGCTACGCAAATGGCGGAGAGCCCCGGTTCCTTCCTCGGGGCTCCCAGTTTATCCCAGTACCTCCAAGTCCTTTCCTAAGGGCTACCAGTTCATCCCAGCTATCGCCGCGTTCTCGCGCTTCCAGAATTTTCTCCCTCCGCTTCCCAACTATAAAAGGGACTTTCTGTGCTGAACACCGAGACGGGAGCACTGACGGGCTCGGCGCAGGGGCCCTGTGGTATTTGATTTCTCTACAGTTCATGTTTTTATAATGAAGGGGGAAGGGTTAATAATCTGTCGCAAAGGACTGGAGCTCTCAGAGTCAATTAGTCCTCCAGTGAACCATTTAGCTGCTGAAATAAATCCAGTCTCAGGCACGCAATGAGCAGGATTCGAGACAGAAAAGCCTGTGTGGGTACGCGGGGCATTGAGCTCCTGCAGATTTGTCCACAGGTGCAACTTGGTACATTTTAGTACTGAGTGCTTTTGATACACAAACTGGCCACCGAAACTCTCTTGGGTCATAACGTGCAAAGGTGGGACAGCTTTATCCAGAACACGTAGACCACACAATTTCTCAAAGCTGGATCAGAATCTGTGCCAGCCTGTGGTGGAACCATGAAAGCCACCCCCAGGAGTTGCATTTCCCATTCGGATATCAGGTGGGGACAAGTCCCTGCCACAGGAATGGAAAATCCATGGTGGGGTGGGAAGGGCCAAGATGCTGCCCTGGCAGAGAAGGAGGGATGTGCCACTGCAACATCTCCCAGCAATGCTGCTGTGGGTGGAAAAACACCATTAAGGTGGGACAAAGTCTAGGAAAGCAATGGCAGAGTCTGTCTCCCTCTAAATGTGATGTCTCCATCATCCAGACCCAAAGCCATGCTTTGGACCTCCCTGCACCAGTCTTGGTTTTCCAGCTCCTTAACTGCATCAGAACAAGACCAAAAAAATTACTTCTTTTTATATTCTTGTAGTGGGTTGACCCTGGCCAGACACCAGGTACCCAATAAAGCCACTCTCACTCTCCTTCTGCAACTGGACAGAGGACAGAGAAAAAAAACAGCTAAGAATTCCTGAGTAGAGATAAGAGCTGGGAGAGGTCAGTGACTGATCACCTTCACGGGCAAAACAAGACTCCAAGTGGGGATAGTACTTATATTTATTACTAACAGGATAAGAGCCAAAGAGTGAGAAATAAAACAGTCTTAAAAACACCTTCCGCCACCTTTCCTTCCTTGTTCTCCCTCCTCCCCCCCAGCAGGGAGATGGGAGGGGATGGGAATGGGGGTCACGGTCAGTTGTTGTTTCTGCCGCTGCTCAGGGAGAGGAGTTGGAGTCCTTCCCCTGTTCCCGTGGGGTCCCTCCCAGAGCAGTACCTCCAGCCCTCCTGGAGCAGACAAGCTCAGCCAAGCCAACCCCGGACACCCATTGCCAGGCCCAGGGGCACCAGCTGCCAGGATCACCAGGGTGCTTTGCCTTTTACCTGTGCCCGGGAGTGCACAGCCATCACATTCCCATCTGGTTCTGCTGTCCCCAGGCCAGAGCAGTGTCTGTGGGTGCCCTCGGCAGCACAGGAGAAGCACAGGAGCAGTTCCCAGGGCCTGGGGAAGCAAACGAGTTCATGGAGGTGCTGAGCTCTTCTCCTGGGTCCTTCTGCTTCAAGCCCTGCAGAGCCCTGGGGTGCAGCTTTGGCAACTTACCCCTCCTTTTCTGCCTCCTGCCTGCCTCCTGGACAAAGGAGGCAGTGCCTGTGTGTCTCTTCTAGCTCGGCCAATGCATTAAAGCCCTCCCATGATGGTGTCCGGGTCAGCCTCTGATCGCTGACACAGCACGCATGCTGGAGGGAGAGAGACAGTGGCCCCGGGCATGGCACCTGTGCTGCCCACCCTGACAGCCCCTCTGCCAGGCTGCGGGAGGGGCACTTTGCTCTCACCTGGCTCCCTGTCTTCGGGGGCTTCCTGCCTGTCTTCGGGGGCTTGGTCCTCTCTCTGTTCAGGGGCTTCCTGTCTCTCTTCGGGGGCTTGCTCCCTTTCTTCGGGGGCTTGCTCGTGTCTGTCTGCCATGGTGATGTCAGCAGGGCGTCTGTCCTCGGAACACCGAGGTCGCTTCCAAGGTGCTCCTCCACTGGTTCCGAGGCAGGAAACACTGACACGACCCCGATGTTACCTGACTGTCAGGGCTGGAGCTGCTCGTCTCCTGGGAGGGGGATTCCAGAGTCTCCTCTGATGTTGCCTGTTGGGTGGTGTGGAGGTTGCTGGTCTGTGGTGCTGAAGATCCAGGAGATGGCAGCTGGGCGCTGGGGCTGGGGCTGACGGTCTCCAGTGCTGGAGAACCGGGAGACAGCCCTGGTAGCGCCAGGCTGCCTGTGTTGGGGCTGATGGTCTCACGTTCCCTGGAGCTGTCAGAAGGCTCCAGTCCTGACAGTCAGGCCATGCTGGGGCCAGCAAGCTCTGAGTCATCTCAGGAGGCTGTGAGGGGAAGCAGGAATGTCAAGGCCACCCCAGGCCCAGCCAGGATAGGCCAGAGCAGTGCGGCTCTGCCAAACCCACCCTGGGCACCCACTGCCAGGCCCAGGGGCACCAGGCCCAGGGTTACCAGGTGCTTTGCTTCTTACCTGGCTCCCTCCCTTTGGGGGCCTCCTCCTCTCTGTCTGATGTGGGACATGTCAGTGGTGGGTCCCTGTCTCACCGTCTGAGCGGTGAGTGGGGCTCCCAGCACTGTGTGCTCTAACACGGCTTCTCTCATGGCGACTTCGGAATGTTCTGCATGAGTTCCGGGTCCGACGCTGCTGGCGGGAGTGGTGTTGCCTTTGGCAAGTCCTGGCCGCTGTTTCCCTTGGGTTTCGCCTCCCAGCACTCGGTGCTGGCGTGCACTTCCTGTCATGGGGACTTCTGCACCGGCCGGATGGATTTGGGGTCTGACGTTGCAGGCGGGAGCGGTTTCGCCTGCGGAATGTCCTTGAGTGTCTCTGCCTGGGCCTGCGCCTCCCAGGACTTGGTGCTGGCACATGGCTCCTGTCCTGGGGGCTTCCGGACCGAAGGTGTGGAATTTGGGCCCGACGTTGCCGGCGGGAGTGGTTTTGCCGGCGGTCAGGCCCCTGACTGCTGGAGCAGCTGCTGTCCTCAGTTTCTGGGAAGCTGCTGTGGGACGACCCCGATGTTACCTGACTGTCAGGGCTGGAGCTGCTCGTCTCCTGTGAGGGGGATTCCAGAGTCTCCTCTGATGTTGCCTGTTGGGTGGTATGGAGGTTGCTGGTCTGTGGTGCTGAAGATCCAGGAGATGGCAGCTGGGCGCTGGGGCTGGGGCTGACGGTCTCCAGTGCTGGAGAACTGGGAGACAGCCCTGATAGCGCCAGGCTGCCTGTGTTGGGGCTGATGGTCTCAGGTTCCCTGGAGCTGTCAGAAGGCTCCAGTTCTGACTGTCTGGCCACACTGACACCAGCAAGCCCTGAGTCATCTCGGGAGGGTGTGAGGGGAAACAGGAGGGACAAGATCGTTCCAGACCTGGGTCAAGGTAGGCCAGAGCAGTGCGGCTCTGCCAAACCCACCCTGGGCACCCACTGCCAGGCCCAGGGGCACCAGGCCCAGGGTCACCAGGTTGTTTGCCTCTTACATGTGCCCAGACCAGCACAGCCATCACATTCCCAGCTAGTTACGCTGTTTCTCAGGCAGAGCAGGCTCTGTGGGTGCCCTCGGCAGCACAGGAGGAGCACAGGAGCAGTTCCCAGGGCCTGGGGAAGCAAATGGGTTCATGGAGGTGAGGACAAAGTGTCCAAAGCATGGGAGCTTTGAAGCTGAGCTCTTCTCCGGGGTCCTTCTGCTTCAAGCCCTGCAGAGGCTCGGGAGGCAGCTTTGGCAACTTACCCCCCCTCTTGTGCCTCCTGCCTGCCTCTTGGAAAAAGGCACTCATTGGCATCACAGTGCCTGTGTCTCTCTCCGAACTCGGCGAAAGCATTAATGTCCCCCGTGTCTGTCAGGTGCAGCTCTCCCTGACTCTGTCCCTAAGAGCACACGGCTGCTTGCTCTGCCCTGCTCTGCCAGGAAGGCCCAAGCCCCTCTCACCTCTAGTTGGATCATCTTATTTGTGATGCCAATCTTCTCAGCCTTGAAATTCAGCTTCACCTCAAAGTCTGTGCGGGGCCCAACGATGCCCCTGCCTTGCGATGCAGAGAAGTCATCTCCAAGGTCGTCCAGCCCACTGAGATGCCATGCCATGGGCAGTGGGCTGTCGTTTCTTAGGACCAGGGTCTGGGTGTCAGTCCTGCAGAGACAGGAAGACACTCAGCGTCAGTGCTGGGTGGTCACACCAGCCTGGCCACTGAATGCGGCTCAAAGCAGCTCCATCTGAGCCTCTGGAACCAGAGTCAAACCTCTTCTCTTTGTCACGAGCCTTGGAGTGCCCTCAGCCGTGGGATGACTGACCTGTGCAGAAGTATCTTGTTGAAATGCAGCTCCTGGGGGCTGACCCTCAGCTTCACTTGGCACCCCTTCGCAGCACAGTTGGAAGACCACTGGCTCTGGGTTGTCCTTGATCCAGCAGACGAGACTGTCTTCCAGGAGGCCAGCAGAAGTCGGGTACGCCCAAACACTCAGCTTCTGAACCCGTCCCCACAAACAGAAATACAAAGAGCCCTCTGTGAGCAGGAGGAACGGCACTTCTGCGGTGCCTGCCCTACCTGCTCACCTCCTACCTTCTTCTCTTTGGGCTGCAGCCTCATGCTGGGAGGGTCCAAAAGGAACGTCTCTCCTTTGCTGTCATTCTCAAAGGAGAAATGCACCTCTGCCTCCATGGGGGAGTCGTTGAGGATGGTTAACTTTTCGCTGTTGCTGTCAGAAGGCTCCAGTCCTGACTGTCTGGCCACACTGACACCAGCAAGCCCTGAGTCATCTCGGGAGGGTGTGAGGGGAAACAGGAGGGACAAGATCGTTCCAGACCTGGGTCAAGATAGGCCAGAGCAGTGCGGCTCTGCCAAACCCACCCTGGGCACCCACTGCCAGGCCCAGGGTCACCAGAGCTTGTGGACACAGAGCCCATTTATCAGGAGTTTTTCCGCACAAGATGTCCGGGTCAGCCTCTGATCGCTGACACAGCACGCATGCTGGAGGGAGAGAGACAGTGGCCCCGGGCATGGCACCTGTGCTGCCCACCCTGACAGCCCCTCTGCCAGGCTGCGGGAGGGGCACTTTGCTCTCACCTGGCTCCCTGTCTTCGGGGGCTTCCTGCCTGTCTTCGGGGGCTTGGTCCTCTCTCTGTTCAGGGGCTTCCTGTCTCTCTTCGAGGGCTTGCTCCCTTTCTTCGGGGGCTTGCTCGTGTCTGTCTGCCATGGTGATGTCAGCAGGGCGTCTGTCCTCGGAACACCGAGGTCGCTTCCAAGGTGCTCCTCCACTGGTTCCGAGGCAGGAAACACTGACACGACCCCGATGTTACCTGACTGTCAGGGCTGGAGCTGCTCCTCTCCTGTGAGGGGGATTCCAGAGTCTCCTCTGATGTTGCCTGTTGGGTGGTATGGAGGTTGCTGGTCTGTGGTGCTGAAGATCCAGGAGATGGCAGCTGGGCACTGGGGCTGGGGCTGACGGTCTCCAGTGCTGGAGAACTGGGAGACAGCCCTGATAGCGCCAGGCTGGCTGTGTTGGGGCTGATGGTCTCAAGTTCCCTGGAGCTGTCAGAAGGCTCCAGTCCTGACAGTCAGGCCATGCTGGGGCCAGCAAGCTCTGAGTCATCTCAGGAGGCTGTGAGGGGAAGCAGGAATGTCAAGGCCACCCCAGGCCCAGCCAGGATAGGCCAGAGCAGTGCGGCTCTGCCAAACCCACCCTGGGCACCCACTGCCAGGCCCAGGGGCACCAGGCCCAGGGTTACCAGGTGCTTTGCTTCTTACCTGGCTCCCTCCCTTTGGGGGCCTCCTCCTCTCTGTCTGATGTGGGACATGTCAGTGGTGGGTCCCTGTCTCAGGGACCACGTCTGAGCGGTGAGTGGGGCTCCCAGCACTGGGTGCTCTAACACGGCTTCTCTCATGGCGACTTCGGAATGTTCTGCATGAGTTCCGGGTCCGACGCTGCTGGCGGGAGTGGTGTTGCCTTTGGCAAGTCCTGGCTGCTGTTTCCCCTGGATTTCGCCTCCCAGCACTCGGTGCTGGCGTGCACTTCCTGTCATGGGGACTTCTGCACCGGCCGGATGGATTTGGGGTCTGACGTTGCAGGCGGGAGCGGTTTCGCCTGCGGAATGTCCTTGAGTGTCTCTGCCTGGGCCTGCGCCTCCCAGGACTTGGTGCTGGCACATGGCTCCTGTCCTGGGGGCTTCCGGACCGAAGGTGTGGAATTTGGGCCCGACGTTGCCGGCGGGAGTGGTTTTGCCGGCGGTCAGGCCCCTGACTGCTGGAGCAGCTGCTGTCCTCAGTTTCTGGGAAGCTGCTGTGGGACGACCCCGATGTTACCTGACTGTCAGGGCTGGAGCTGCTCGTCTCCTGTGAGGGGGATTCCAGAGTCTCCTCTGATGTTGCCTGTTGGGTGGTATGGAGGTTGCTGGTCTGTGGTGCTGAAGATCCAGGAGATGGCAGCTGGGCGCTGGGGCTGGGGCTGACGGTCTCCAGTGCTGGAGAACCGGGAGACAGCCCTGATAGCGCCAGGCTGCCTGTGTTGGGGCTGATGGTCTCAGGTTCCCTGGAGCTGTCAGAAGGCTCCAGTTCTGACTGTCTGGCCACACTGACACCAGCAAGCCCTGAGTCATCTCGGGAGGGTGTGAGGGGAAACAGGAGGGACAAGATCGTTCCAGACCTGGGTCAAGGTAGGCCAGAGCAGTGCGGCTCTGCCAAACCCACCCTGGGCACCCACTGCCAGGCCCAGGGGCACCAGGCCCAGGGTCACCAGGTTGTTTGCCTCTTACATGTGCCCAGACCAGCACAGCCATCACATTCCCAGCTAGTTACGCTGTTTCTCAGGCAGAGCAGGCTCTGTGGGTGCCCTCGGCAGCACAGGAGGAGCACAGGAGCAGTTCCCAGGGCCTGGGGAAGCAAATGGGTTCATGGAGGTGAGGACAAAGTGTCCAAAGCATGGGAGCTTTGAAGCTGAGCTCTTCTCCGGGGTCCTTCTGCTTCAAGCCCTGCAGAGGCTCGGGAGGCAGCTTTGGCAACTTACCCCCCCTCTTGTGCCTCCTGCCTGCCTCTTGGAAAAAGGCACTCATTGGCATCACAGTGCCTGTGTCTCTCTCCGAACTCGGCGAAAGCATTAATGTCCCCCGTGTCTGTCAAGTGCAGCTCTCCCTGACTCTGTCCCTAAGAGCACACGGCTGCTTGCTCTGCCCTGCTCTGCCAGGAAGGCCCAAGCCCCTCTCACCTCTAGTTGGATCATCTTATTTGTGATGCCAATCTTCTCAGCCTTGAAATTCAGCTTCACCTCAAAGTCTGTGCGGGGCCCAACGATGCCCCTGCCTTGCGATGCAGAGAAGTCATCTCCAAGGTCGTCCAGCCCACTGAGATGCCATGCCATGGGCAGTGGGCTGTCGTTTCTTAGGACCAGGGTCTGGGTGTCAGTCCTGCAGAGACAGGAAGACACTCAGCGTCAGTGCTGGGTGGTCACACCAGCCTGGCCACTGAATGCGGCTCAAAGCAGCTCCATCTGAGCCTCTGGAACCAGAGTCAAACCTCTTCTCTTTGTCACGAGCCTTGGAGTGCCCTCAGCCGTGGGATGACTGACCTGTGCAGAAGTATCTTGTTGAAATGCAGCTCCTGGGGGCTGACCCTCAGCTTCACTTGCACCCCTTGGCAGCACAGTTGGAAGACCACTGGCTCTGGGTTGTCCTTGATCCAGCAGACGAGACTGTCTTCCAGGAGGCCAGCAGAAGTCGGGTACGCCCAAACACTCAGCTTCTGAACCCGTCCCCACAAACAGAAATACAAAGAGCCCTCTGTGAGCAGGAGGAACGGCACTTCTGCGGTGCCTGCCCTACCTGCTCACCTCCTACCTTCTTCTCTTTGGGCTGCAGCCTCATGCTGGGAGGGTCCAAAAGGAACGTCTCTCCTTTGCTGTCATTCTCAAAGGAGAAATGCACCTCTGCCTCCATGGGGGAGTCGTTGAGGATGGTTAACTTTTCGCTGTTGCTGTCAGAAGGCTCCAGTCCTGACTGTCTGGCCACACTGACACCAGCAAGCCCTGAGTCATCTCGGGAGGGTGTGAGGGGAAACAGGAGGGACAAGATCGTTCCAGACCTGGGTCAAGATAGGCCAGAGCAGTGCGGCTCTGCCAAACCCACCCTGGGCACCCACTGCCAGGCCCAGGGTCACCAGAGCTTGTGGACACAGAGCCCATTTATCAGGAGTTTTTCCGCACAAGATGTCCGGGTCAGCCTCTGATTGCTGACACAGCACGCATGCTGGAGGGAGAGAGACAGTGGCCCCGGGCATGGCACCTGTGCTGCCCACCCTGACAGCCCCTCTGCCAGGCTGCGGGAGGGGCACTTTGCTCTCACCTGGCTCCCTGTCTTCGGGGGCTTCCTGCCTGTCTTCGGGGGCTTGGTCCTCTCTCTGTTCAGGGGCTTCCTGTCTCTCTTCGAGGGCTTGCTCCCTTTCTTCGGGGGCTTGCTCGTGTCTGTCTGCCATGGTGATGTCAGCAGGGCGTCTGTCCTCGGAACACCGAGGTCGCTTCCAAGGTGCTCCTCCACTGGTTCCGAGGCAGGAAACACTGACACGACCCCGATGTTACCTGACTGTCAGGGCTGGAGCTGCTCCTCTCCTGTGAGGGGGATTCCAGAGTCTCCTCTGATGTTGCCTGTTGGGTGGTATGGAGGTTGCTGGTCTGTGGTGCTGAAGATCCAGGAGATGGCAGCTGGGCACTGGGGCTGGGGCTGACGGTCTCCAGTGCTGGAGAACTGGGAGACAGCCCTGATAGCGCCAGGCTGGCTGTGTTGGGGCTGATGGTCTCAAGTTCCCTGGAGCTGTCAGAAGGCTCCAGTCCTGACAGTCAGGCCATGCTGGGGCCAGCAAGCTCTGAGTCATCTCAGGAGGCTGTGAGGGGAAGCAGGAATGTCAAGGCCACCCCAGGCCCAGCCAGGATAGGCCAGAGCAGTGCGGCTCTGCCAAACCCACCCTGGGCACCCACTGCCAGGCCCAGGGGCACCAGGCCCAGGGTTACCAGGTGCTTTGCTTCTTACCTGGCTCCCTCCCTTTGGGGGCCTCCTCCTCTCTGTCTGATGTGGGACATGTCAGTGGTGGGTCCCTGTCTCAGGGACCATGTCTGAGCGGTGAGTGGGGCTCCCAGCACTGGGTGCTCTAACACGGCTTCTCTCATGGCGACTTCGGAATGTTCTGCATGAGTTCCGGGTCCGACGCTGCTGGCGGGAGTGGTGTTGCCTTTGGCAAGTCCTGGCTGCTGTTTCCCCTGGATTTCGCCTCCCAGCACTCGGCGCTGGCGTGCACTTCCTGTCATGGGGACTTCTGCACCGGCCGGATGGATTTGGGGTCTGACGTTGCAGGCGGGAGCGGTTTCGCCTGCGGAATGTCCTTGAGTGTCTCTGCCTGGGCCTGCGCCTCCCAGGACTTGGTGCTGGCACATGGCTCCTGTCCTGGGGGCTTCCGGACCGAAGGTGTGGAATTTGGGCCCGACGTTGCCGGCGGGAGTGGTTTTGCCGGCGGTCAGGCCCCTGACTGCTGGAGCAGCTGCTGTCCTCAGTTTCTGGGAAGCTGCTGTGGGACGACCCCGATGTTACCTGACTGTCAGGGCTGGAGCTGCTCGTCTCCTGTGAGGGGGATTCCAGAGTCTCCTCTGATGTTGCCTGTTGGGTGCTATGGAGGTTGCTGGTCTGTGGTGCTGAAGATCCAGGAGATGGCAGCTGGGCGCTGGGGCTGGGGCTGACGGTCTCCAGTGCTGGAGAACCGGGAGACAGCCCTGATAGCGCCAGGCTGCCTGTGTTGGGGCTGATGGTCTCAGGTTCCCTGGAGCTGTCAGAAGGCTCCAGTTCTGACTGTCTGGCCACACTGACACCAGCAAGCCCTGAGTCATCTCGGGAGGGTGTGAGGGGAAACAGGAGGGACAAGATCGTTCCAGACCTGGGTCAAGGTAGGCCAGAGCAGTGCGGCTCTGCCAAACCCACCCTGGGCACCCACTGCCAGGCCCAGGGGCACCAGGCCCAGGGTCACCAGGTTGTTTGCCTCTTACATGTGCCCAGACCAGCACAGCCATCACATTCCCAGCTAGTTACGCTGTTTCTCAGGCAGAGCAGGCTCTGTGGGTGCCCTCGGCAGCACAGGAGGAGCACAGGAGCAGTTCCCAGGGCCTGGGGAAGCAAATGGGTTCATGGAGGTGAGGACAAAGTGTCCAAAGCATGGGAGCTTTGAAGCTGAGCTCTTCTCCGGGGTCCTTCTGCTTCAAGCCCTGCAGAGGCTCGGGAGGCAGCTTTGGCAACTTACCCCCCCTCTTGTGCCTCCTGCCTGCCTCTTGGAAAAAGGCACTCATTGGCATCACAGTGCCTGTGTCTCTCTCCGAACTCGGCGAAAGCATTAATGTCCCCCGTGTCTGTCAGGTGCAGCTCTCCCTGACTCTGTCCCTAAGAGCACACGGCTGCTTGCTCTGCCCTGCTCTGCCAGGAAGGCCCAAGCCCCTCTCACCTCTAGTTGGATCATCTTATTTGTGATGCCAATCTTCTCAGCCTTGAAATTCAGCTTCACCTCAAAGTCTGTGCGGGGCCCAACGATGCCCCTGCCTTGCGATGCAGAGAAGTCATCTCCAAGGTCGTCCAGCCCACTGAGATGCCATGCCATGGGCAGTGGGCTGTCGTTTCTTAGGACCAGGGTCTGGGTGTCAGTCCTGCAGAGACAGGAAGACACTCAGCGTCAGTGCTGGGTGGTCACACCAGCCTGGCCACTGAATGCGGCTCAAAGCAGCTCCATCTGAGCCTCTGGAACCAGAGTCAAACCTCTTCTCTTTGTCACGAGCCTTGGAGTGCCCTCAGCCGTGGGATGACTGACCTGTGCAGAAGTATCTTGTTGAAATGCAGCTCCTGGGGGCTGACCCTCAGCTTCACTTGCACCCCTTCGCAGCACAGTTGGAAGACCACTGGCTCTGGGTTGTCCTTGATCCAGCAGACGAGACTGTCTTCCAGGAGGCCAGCAGAAGTCGGGTACGCCCAAACACTCAGCTTCTGAACCCGTCCCCACAAACAGAAATACAAAGAGCCCTCTGTGAGCAGGAGGAACGGCACTTCTGCGGTGCCTGCCCTACCTGCTCACCTCCTACCTTCTTCTCTTTGGGCTGCAGCCTCATGCTGGGAGGGTCCAAAAGGAACGTCTCTCCTTTGCTGTCATTCTCAAAGGAGAAATGCACCTCTGCCTCCATGGGGGAGTCGTTGAGGATGGTTAACTTTTCGCTGTTGCTGTCAGAAGGCTCCAGTCCTGACTGTCTGGCCACACTGACACCAGCAAGCCCTGAGTCATCTCGGGAGGGTGTGAGGGGAAACAGGAGGGACAAGATCGTTCCAGACCTGGGTCAAGATAGGCCAGAGCAGTGCGGCTCTGCCAAACCCACCCTGGGCACCCACTGCCAGGCCCAGGGTCACCAGAGCTTGTGGACACAGAGCCCATTTATCAGGAGTTTTTCCGCACAAGATGTCCGGGTCAGCCTCTGATCGCTGACACAGCACGCATGCTGGAGGGAGAGAGACAGTGGCCCCGGGCATGGCACCTGTGCTGCCCACCCTGACAGCCCCTCTGCCAGGCTGCGGGAGGGGCACTTTGCTCTCACCTGGCTCCCTGTCTTCGGGGGCTTCCTGCCTGTCTTCGGGGGCTTGGTCCTCTCTCTGTTCAGGGGCTTCCTGTCTCTCTTCGAGGGCTTGCTCCCTTTCTTCGGGGGCTTGCTCGTGTCTGTCTGCCATGGTGATGTCAGCAGGGCGTCTGTCCTCGGAACACCGAGGTCGCTTCCAAGGTGCTCCTCCACTGGTTCCGAGGCAGGAAACACTGACACGACCCCGATGTTACCTGACTGTCAGGGCTGGAGCTGCTCCTCTCCTGTGAGGGGGATTCCAGAGTCTCCTCTGATGTTGCCTGTTGGGTGGTATGGAGGTTGCTGGTCTGTGGTGCTGAAGATCCAGGAGATGGCAGCTGGGCACTGGGGCTGGGGCTGACGGTCTCCAGTGCTGGAGAACTGGGAGACAGCCCTGATAGCGCCAGGCTGGCTGTGTTGGGGCTGATGGTCTCAAGTTCCCTGGAGCTGTCAGAAGGCTCCAGTCCTGACAGTCAGGCCATGCTGGGGCCAGCAAGCTCTGAGTCATCTCAGGAGGCTGTGAGGGGAAGCAGGAATGTCAAGGCCACCCCAGGCCCAGCCAGGATAGGCCAGAGCAGTGCGGCTCTGCCAAACCCACCCTGGGCACCCACTGCCAGGCCCAGGGGCACCAGGCCCAGGGTTACCAGGTGCTTTGCTTCTTACCTGGCTCCCTCCCTTTGGGGGCCTCCTCCTCTCTGTCTGATGTGGGACATGTCAGTGGTGGGTCCCTGTCTCAGGGACCATGTCTGAGCGGTGAGTGGGGCTCCCAGCACTGGGTGCTCTAACACGGCTTCTCTCATGGCGACTTCGGAATGTTCTGCATGAGTTCCGGGTCCGACGCTGCTGGCGGGAGTGGTGTTGCCTTTGGCAAGTCCTGGCTGCTGTTTCCCCTGGATTTCGCCTCCCAGCACTCGGCGCTGGCGTGCACTTCCTGTCATGGGGACTTCTGCACCGGCCGGATGGATTTGGGGTCTGACGTTGCAGGCGGGAGCGGTTTCGCCTGCGGAATGTCCTTGAGTGTCTCTGCCTGGGCCTGCGCCTCCCAGGACTTGGTGCTGGCACATGGCTCCTGTCCTGGGGGCTTCCGGACCGAAGGTGTGGAATTTGGGCCCGACGTTGCCGGCGGGAGTGGTTTTGCCGGCGGTCAGGCCCCTGACTGCTGGAGCAGCTGCTGTCCTCAGTTTCTGGGAAGCTGCTGTGGGACGACCCCGATGTTACCTGACTGTCAGGGCTGGAGCTGCTCGTCTCCTGTGAGGGGGATTCCAGAGTCTCCTCTGATGTTGCCTGTTGGGTGCTATGGAGGTTGCTGGTCTGTGGTGCTGAAGATCCAGGAGATGGCAGCTGGGCGCTGGGGCTGGGGCTGACGGTCTCCAGTGCTGGAGAACCGGGAGACAGCCCTGATAGCGCCAGGCTGCCTGTGTTGGGGCTGATGGTCTCAGGTTCCCTGGAGCTGTCAGAAGGCTCCAGTTCTGACTGTCTGGCCACACTGACACCAGCAAGCCCTGAGTCATCTCGGGAGGGTGTGAGGGGAAACAGGAGGGACAAGATCGTTCCAGACCTGGGTCAAGGTAGGCCAGAGCAGTGTGGCTCTGCCAAACCCACCCTGGGCACCCACTGCCAGGCCCAGGGGCACCAGGCCCAGGGTCACCAGGTTGTTTGCCTCTTACATGTGCCCAGACCAGCACAGCCATCACATTCCCAGCTAGTTACGCTGTTTCTCAGGCAGAGCAGGCTCTGTGGGTGCCCTCGGCAGCACAGGAGGAGCACAGGAGCAGTTCCCAGGGCCTGGGGAAGCAAATGGGTTCATGGAGGTGAGGACAAAGTGTCCAAAGCATGGGAGCTTTGAAGCTGAGCTCTTCTCCGGGGTCCTTCTGCTTCAAGCCCTGCAGAGGCTCGGGAGGCAGCTTTGGCAACTTACCCCCCCTCTTGTGCCTCCTGCCTGCCTCTTGGAAAAAGGCACTCATTGGCATCACAGTGCCTGTGTCTCTCTCCGAACTCGGCGAAAGCATTAATGTCCCCCGTGTCTGTCAGGTGCAGCTCTCCCTGACTCTGTCCCTAAGAGCACACGGCTGCTTGCTCTGCCCTGCTCTGCCAGGAAGGCCCAAGCCCCTCTCACCTCTAGTTGGATCATCTTATTTGTGATGCCAATCTTCTCAGCCTTGAAATTCAGCTTCACCTCAAAGTCTGTGCGGGGCCCAACGATGCCCCTGCCTTGCGATGCAGAGAAGTCATCTCCAAGGTCGTCCAGCCCACTGAGATGCCATGCCATGGGCAGTGGGCTGTCGTTTCTTAGGACCAGGGTCTGGGTGTCAGTCCTGCAGAGACAGGAAGACACTCAGCGTCAGTGCTGGGTGGTCACACCAGCCTGGCCACTGAATGCGGCTCAAAGCAGCTCCATCTGAGCCTCTGGAACCAGAGTCAAACCTCTTCTCTTTGTCACGAGCCTTGGAGTGCCCTCAGCCGTGGGATGACTGACCTGTGCAGAAGTATCTTGTTGAAATGCAGCTCCTGGGGGCTGACCCTCAGCTTCACTTGCACCCCTTCGCAGCACAGTTGGAAGACCACTGGCTCTGGGTTGTCCTTGATCCAGCAGACGAGACTGTCTTCCAGGAGGCCAGCAGAAGTCGGGTACGCCCAAACACTCAGCTTCTGAACCCGTCCCCACAAACAGAAATACAAAGAGCCCTCTGTGAGCAGGAGGAACGGCACTTCTGCGGTGCCTGCCCTACCTGCTCACCTCCTACCTTCTTCTCTTTGGGCTGCAGCCTCATGCTGGGAGGGTCCAAAAGGAACGTCTCTCCTTTGCTGTCATTCTCAAAGGAGAAATGCACCTCTGCCTCCATGGGGGAGTCGTTGAGGATGGTTAACTTTTCGCTGTTGCTGTCAGAAGGCTCCAGTCCTGACTGTCTGGCCACACTGACACCAGCAAGCCCTGAGTCATCTCGGGAGGGTGTGAGGGGAAACAGGAGGGACAAGATCGTTCCAGACCTGGGTCAAGATAGGCCAGAGCAGTGCGGCTCTGCCAAACCCACCCTGGGCACCCACTGCCAGGCCCAGGGTCACCAGAGCTTGTGGACACAGAGCCCATTTATCAGGAGTTTTTCCGCACAAGATGTCCGGGTCAGCCTCTGATCGCTGACACAGCACGCATGCTGGAGGGAGAGAGACAGTGGCCCCGGGCATGGCACCTGTGCTGCCCACCCTGACAGCCCCTCTGCCAGGCTGCGGGAGGGGCACTTTGCTCTCACCTGGCTCCCTGTCTTCGGGGGCTTCCTGCCTGTCTTCGGGGGCTTGGTCTTCTCTCTGTTCAGGGGCTTCCTGTCTCTCTTCGGGGGCTTGCTCCCTTTCTTCGGGGGCTTGCTCGTGTCTGTCTGCCATGGTGATGTCAGCAGGGCGTCTGTCCTCGGAACACCGAGGTCGCTTCCAAGGTGCTCCTCCACTGGTTCCGAGGCAGGAAACACTGACACGACCCCGATGTTACCTGACTGTCAGGGCTGGAGCTGCTCGTCTCCTGTGAGGGGGATTCCAGAGTCTCCTCTGATGTTGCCTGTTGGGTGGTATGGAGGTTACTGGTCTGTGGTGCTGAAGATCCAGGAGATGGCAGCTGGGCACTGGGGCTGGGGCTGACGGTCTCCAGTGCTGGAGAACTGGGAGACAGCCCTGATAGCGCCAGGCTGGCTGTGTTGGGGCTGATGGTCTCAAGTTCCCTGGAGCTGTCAGAAGGCTCCAGTCCTGACAGTCAGGCCATGCTGGGGCCAGCAAGCTCTGAGTCATCTCAGGAGGCTGTGAGGGGAAGCAGGAATGTCAAGGCCACCCCAGGCCCAGCCAGGATAGGCCAGAGCAGTGCGGCTCTGCCAAACCCACCCTGGGCACCCACTGCCAGGCCCAGGGGCACCAGGCCCAGGGTTACCAGGTGCTTTGCTTCTTACCTGGCTCCCTCCCTTTGGGGGCCTCCTCCTCTCTGTCTGATGTGGGACATGTCAGTGGTGGGTCCCTGTCTCAGGGACCACGTCTGAGCGGTGAGTGGGGCTCCCAGCACTGGGTGCTCTAACACGGCTTCTCTCATGGCGACTTCGGAATGTTCTGCATGAGTTCCGGGTCCGACGCTGCTGGCGGGAGTGGTGTTGCCTTTGGCAAGTCCTGGCTGCTGTTTCCCCTGGATTTCGCCTCCCAGCACTCGGCGCTGGCGTGCACTTCCTGTCATGGGGACTTCTGCACCGGCCGGATGGATTTGGGGTCTGACGTTGCAGGCGGGAGCGGTTTCGCCTGCGGAATGTCCTTGAGTGTCTCTGCCTGGGCCTGCGCCTCCCAGGACTTGGTGCTGGCACATGGCTCCTGTCCTGGGGGCTTCCGGACCGAAGGTGTGGAATTTGGGCCCGACGTTGCCGGCGGGAGTGGTTTTGCCGGCGGTCAGGCCCCTGACTGCTGGAGCAGCTGCTGTCCTCAGTTTCTGGGAAGCTGCTGTGGGACGACCCCGATGTTACCTGACTGTCAGGGCTGGAGCTGCTCGTCTCCTGTGAGGGGGATTCCAGAGTCTCCTCTGATGTTGCCTGTTGGGTGCTATGGAGGTTGCTGGTCTGTGGTGCTGAAGATCCAGGAGATGGCAGCTGGGCGCTGGGGCTGGGGCTGACGGTCTCCAGTGCTGGAGAACCGGGAGACAGCCCTGATAGCGCCAGGCTGCCTGTGTTGGGGCTGATGGTCTCAGGTTCCCTGGAGCTGTCAGAAGGCTCCAGTTCTGACTGTCTGGCCACACTGACACCAGCAAGCCCTGAGTCATCTCGGGAGGGTGTGAGGGGAAACAGGAGGGACAAGATCGTTCCAGACCTGGGTCAAGGTAGGCCAGAGCAGTGCGGCTCTGCCAAACCCACCCTGGGCACCCACTGCCAGGCCCAGGGGCACCAGGCCCAGGGTCACCAGGTTGTTTGCCTCTTACATGTGCCCAGACCAGCACAGCCATCACATTCCCAGCTAGTTACGCTGTTTCTCAGGCAGAGCAGGCTCTGTGGGTGCCCTCGGCAGCACAGGAGGAGCACAGGAGCAGTTCCCAGGGCCTGGGGAAGCAAATGGGTTCATGGAGGTGAGGACAAAGTGTCCAAAGCATGGGAGCTTTGAAGCTGAGCTCTTCTCCGGGGTCCTTCTGCTTCAAGCCCTGCAGAGGCTCGGGAGGCAGCTTTGGCAACTTACCCCCCCTCTTGTGCCTCCTGCCTGCCTCTTGGAAAAAGGCACTCATTGGCATCACAGTGCCTGTGTCTCTCTCCGAACTCGGCGAAAGCATTAATGTCCCCCGTGTCTGTCAGGTGCAGCTCTCCCTGACTCTGTCCCTAAGAGCACACGGCTGCTTGCTCTGCCCTGCTCTGCCAGGAAGGCCCAAGCCCCTCTCACCTCTAGTTGGATCATCTTATTTGTGATGCCAATCTTCTCAGCCTTGAAATTCAGCTTCACCTCAAAGTCTGTGCGGGGCCCAACGATGCCCCTGCCTTGCGATGCAGAGAAGTCATCTCCAAGGTCGTCCAGCCCACTGAGATGCCATGCCATGGGCAGTGGGCTGTCGTTTCTTAGGACCAGGGTCTGGGTGTCAGTCCTGCAGAGACAGGAAGACACTCAGCGTCAGTGCTGGGTGGTCACACCAGCCTGGCCACTGAATGCGGCTCAAAGCAGCTCCATCTGAGCCTCTGGAACCAGAGTCAAACCTCTTCTCTTTGTCACGAGCCTTGGAGTGCCCTCAGCCGTGGGATGACTGACCTGTGCAGAAGTATCTTGTTGAAATGCAGCTCCTGGGGGCTGACCCTCAGCTTCACTTGCACCCCTTGGCAGCCCAGTTGGAAGACCACTGGCTCTGGGTTGTCCTTGATCCAGCAGACGAGACTGTCTTCCAGGAGGCCAGCAGAAGTCGGGTACGCCCAAACACTCAGCTTCTGAACCCGTCCCCACAAACAGAAATACAAAGAGCCCTCTGTGAGCAGGAGGAACGGCACTTCTGCGGTGCCTGCCCTACCTGCTCACCTCCTACCTTCTTCTCTTTGGGCTGCAGCCTCATGCTGGGAGGGTCCAAAAGGAACGTCTCTCCTTTGCTGTCATTCTCAAAGGAGAAATGCACCTCTGCCTCCATGGGGGAGTCGTTGAGGATGGTTAACTTTTCGCTGTTGCTGTCAGAAGGCTCCAGTCCTGACTGTCTGGCCACACTGACACCAGCAAGCCCTGAGTCATCTCGGGAGGGTGTGAGGGGAAACAGGAGGGACAAGATCGTTCCAGACCTGGGTCAAGATAGGCCAGAGCAGTGCGGCTCTGCCAAACCCACCCTGGGCACCCACTGCCAGGCCCAGGGTCACCAGAGCTTGTGGACACAGAGCCCATTTATCTGGAGTTTTTCCGCACAAGATGTCCGGGTCAGCCTCTGATCGCTGACACAGCACGCATGCTGGAGGGAGAGAGACAGTGGCCCCGGGCATGGCACCTGTGCTGCCCACCCTGACAGCCCCTCTGCCAGGCTGCGGGAGGGGCACTTTGCTCTCACCTGGCTCCCTGTCTTCGGGGGCTTCCTGCCTGTCTTCGGGGGCTTGGTCCTCTCTCTGTTCAGGGGCTTCCTGTCTCTCTTCGGGGGCTTGCTCCCTTTCTTCGGGGGCTTGCTCGTGTCTGTCTGCCATGGTGATGTCAGCAGGGCGTCTGTCCTCGGAACACCGAGGTCGCTTCCAAGGTGCTCCTCCACTGGTTCCGAGGCAGGAAACACTGACACGACCCCGATGTTACCTGACTGTCAGGGCTGGAGCTGCTCGTCTCCTGTGAGGGGGATTCCAGAGTCTCCTCTGATGTTGCCTGTTGGGTGGTATGGAGGTTGCTGGTCTGTGGTGCTGAAGATCCAGGAGATGGCAGCTGGGCACTGGGGCTGGGGCTGACGGTCTCCAGTGCTGGAGAACTGGGAGACAGCCCTGATAGCGCCAGGCTGGCTGTGTTGGGGCTGATGGTCTCAAGTTCCCTGGAGCTGTCAGAAGGCTCCAGTCCTGACAGTCAGGCCATGCTGGGGCCAGCAAGCTCTGAGTCATCTCAGGAGGCTGTGAGGGGAAGCAGGAATGTCAAGGCCACCCCAGGCCCAGCCAGGATAGGCCAGAGCAGTGCGGCTCTGCCAAACCCACCCTGGGCACCCACTGCCAGGCCCAGGGGCACCAGGCCCAGGGTTACCAGGTGCTTTGCTTCTTACCTGGCTCCCTCCCTTTGGGGGCCTCCTCCTCTCTGTCTGATGTGGGACATGTCAGTGGTGGGTCCCTGTCTCACCGTCTGAGCGGTGAGTGGGGCTCCCAGCACTGGGTGCTCTAACACGGCTTCTCTCATGGCGACTTCGGAATGTTCTGCATGAGTTCCGGGTCCGACGCTGCTGGCGGGAGTGGTGTTGCCTTTGGCAAGTCCTGGCTGCTGTTTCCCCTGGATTTCGCCTCCCAGCACTCGGCGCTGGCGTGCACTTCCTGTCATGGGGACTTCTGCACCGGCCGGATGGATTTGGGGTCTGACGTTGCAGGCGGGAGCGGTTTCGCCTGCGGAATGTCCTTGAGTGTCTCTGCCTGGGCCTGCGCCTCCCAGGACTTGGTGCTGGCACATGGCTCCTGTCCTGGGGGCTTCCGGACCGAAGGTGTGGAATTTGGGCCCGACGTTGCCGGCGGGAGTGGTTTTGCCGGCGGTCAGGCCCCTGACTGCTGGAGCAGCTGCTGTCCTCAGTTTCTGGGAAGCTGCTGTGGGACGACCCCGATGTTACCTGACTGTCAGGGCTGGAGCTGCTCGTCTCCTGTGAGGGGGATTCCAGAGTCTCCTCTGATGTTGCCTGTTGGGTGCTATGGAGGTTGCTGGTCTGTGGTGCTGAAGATCCAGGAGATGGCAGCTGGGCGCTGGGGCTGGGGCTGACGGTCTCCAGTGCTGGAGAACCGGGAGACAGCCCTGATAGCGCCAGGCTGCCTGTGTTGGGGCTGATGGTCTCAGGTTCCCTGGAGCTGTCAGAAGGCTCCAGTTCTGACTGTCTGGCCACACTGACACCAGCAAGCCCTGAGTCATCTCGGGAGGGTGTGAGGGGAAACAGGAGGGACAAGATCGTTCCAGACCTGGGTCAAGGTAGGCCAGAGCAGTGCGGCTCTGCCAAACCCACCCTGGGCACCCACTGCCAGGCCCAGGGGCACCAGGCCCAGGGTCACCAGGTTGTTTGCCTCTTACATGTGCCCAGACCAGCACAGCCATCACATTCCCAGCTAGTTACGCTGTTTCTCAGGCAGAGCAGGCTCTGTGGGTGCCCTCGGCAGCACAGGAGGAGCACAGGAGCAGTTCCCAGGGCCTGGGGAAGCAAATGGGTTCATGGAGGTGAGGACAAAGTGTCCAAAGCATGGGAGCTTTGAAGCTGAGCTCTTCTCCGGGGTCCTTCTGCTTCAAGCCCTGCAGAGGCTCGGGAGGCAGCTTTGGCAACTTACCCCCCCTCTTGTGCCTCCTGCCTGCCTCTTGGAAAAAGGCACTCATTGGCATCACAGTGCCTGTGTCTCTCTCCGAACTCGGCGAAAGCATTAATGTCCCCCGTGTCTGTCAGGTGCAGCTCTCCCTGACTCTGTCCCTAAGAGCACACGGCTGCTTGCTCTGCCCTGCTCTGCCAGGAAGGCCCAAGCCCCTCTCACCTCTAGTTGGATCATCTTATTTGTGATGCCAATCTTCTCAGCCTTGAAATTCAGCTTCACCTCAAAGTCTGTGCGAGGCCCAACGATGCCCCTGCCTTGCGATGCAGAGAACTCATCTCCAAGGTCGTCCAGCCCACTGAGATGCCATGCCATGGGCAGTGGGCTGTCGTTTCTTAGGACCAGGGTCTGGGTGTCAGTCCTGCAGAGACAGGAAGACACTCAGCGTCAGTGCTGGGTGGTCACACCAGCCTGGCCACTGAATGCGGCTCAAAGCAGCTCCATCTGAGCCTCTGGAACCAGAGTCAAACCTCTTCTCTTTGTCACGAGCCTTGGAGTGCCCTCAGCCGTGGGATGACTGACCTGTGCAGAAGTATCTTGTTGAAATGCAGCTCCTGGGGGCTGACCCTCAGCTTCACTTGCACCCCTTCGCAGCACAGTTGGAAGACCACTGGCTCTGGGTTGTCCTTGATCCAGCAGACGAGACTGTCTTCCAGGAGGCCAGCAGAAGTCGGGTACGCCCAAACACTCAGCTTCTGAACCCGTCCCCACAAACAGAAATACAAAGAGCCCTCTGTGAGCAGGAGGAACGGCACTTCTGCGGTGCCTGCCCTACCTGCTCACCTCCTACCTTCTTCTCTTTGGGCTGCAGCCTCATGCTGGGAGGGTCCAAAAGGAACGTCTCTCCTTTGCTGTCATTCTCAAAGGAGAAATGCACCTCTGCCTCCATGGGGGAGTCGTTGAGGATGGTTAACTTTTCGCTGTTGCTGTCAGAAGGCTCCAGTCCTGACTGTCTGGCCACACTGACACCAGCAAGCCCTGAGTCATCTCGGGAGGGTGTGAGGGGAAACAGGAGGGACAAGATCGTTCCAGACCTGGGTCAAGATAGGCCAGAGCAGTGCGGCTCTGCCAAACCCACCCTGGGCACCCACTGCCAGGCCCAGGGTCACCAGAGCTTGTGGACACAGAGCCCATTTATCTGGAGTTTTTCCGCACAAGATGTCCGGGTCAGCCTCTGATCGCTGACACAGCACGCATGCTGGAGGGAGAGAGACAGTGGCCCCGGGCATGGCACCTGTGCTGCCCACCCTGACAGCCCCTCTGCCAGGCTGCGGGAGGGGCACTTTGCTCTCACCTGGCTCCCTGTCTTCGGGGGCTTCCTGCCTGTCTTCGGGGGCTTGGTCCTCTCTCTGTTCAGGGGCTTCCTGTCTCTCTTCGGGGGCTTGCTCCCTTTCTTCGGGGGCTTGCTCGTGTCTGTCTGCCATGGTGATGTCAGCAGGGCGTCTGTCCTCGGAACACCGAGGTCGCTTCCAAGGTGCTCCTCCACTGTTCCGAGGCAGGAAACACTGACACGACCCCGATGTTACCTGACTGTCAGGGCTGGAGCTGCTCGTCTCCTGTGAGGGGGATTCCAGAGTCTCCTCCGATGTTGCCTGTTGGGTGGTGTGGAGGTTGCTGGTCTGTGGTGCTGAAGATCCAGGAGATGGCAGCTGGGCGCTGGGGCTGGGGCTGACGGTCTCCAGTGCTGGAGAACCGGGAGACAGCCCTGGTAGCGCCAGGCTGCCTGTGTTGGGGCTGATGGTCTCACGTTCCCTGGAGCTGTCAGAAGGCTCCAGTCCTGACAGTCAGGCCATGCTGGGGCCAGCAAGCTCTGAGTCATCTCAGGAGGCTGTGAGGGGAAGCAGGAATGTCAAGGCCACCCCAGGCCCAGCCAGGATAGGCCAGAGCAGTGCGGCTCTGCCAAACCCACCCTGGGCACCCACTGCCAGGCCCAGGGGCACCAGGCCCAGGGTTACCAGGTGCTTTGCTTCTTACCTGGCTCCCTCCCTTTGGGGGCCTCCTCCTCTCTGTCTGATGTGGGACATGTCAGTGGTGGGTCCCTGTCTCACCGTCTGAGCGGTGAGTGGGGCTCCCAGCACTGGGTGCTCTAACACGGCTTCTCTCATGGCGACTTCGGAATGTTCTGCATGAGTTCCGGGTCCGACGCTGCTGGCGGGAGTGGTGTTGCCTTTGGCAAGTCCTGGCTGCTGTTTCCCCTGGATTTCGCCTCCCAGCACTCGGCGCTGGCGTGCACTTCCTGTCATGGGGACTTCTGCACCGGCCGGATGGATTTGGGGTCTGACGTTGCAGGCGGGAGCGGTTTCGCCTGCGGAATGTCCTTGAGTGTCTCTGCCTGGGCCTGCGCCTCCCAGGACTTGGTGCTGGCACATGGCTCCTGTCCTGGGGGCTTCCGGACCGAAGGTGTGGAATTTGGGCCCGACGTTGCCGGCGGGAGTGGTTTTGCCGGCGGTCAGGCCCCTGACTGCTGGAGCAGCTGCTGTCCTCAGTTTCTGGGAAGCTGCTGTGGGACGACCCCGATGTTACCTGACTGTCAGGGCTGGAGCTGCTCGTCTCCTGTGAGGGGGATTCCAGAGTCTCCTCTGATGTTGCCTGTTGGGTGGTATGGAGGTTGCTGGTCTGTGGTGCTGAAGATCCAGGAGATGGCAGCTGGGCGCTGGGGCTGGGGCTGACGGTCTCCAGTGCTGGAGAACCGGGAGACAGCCCTGATAGCGCCAGGCTGCCTGTGTTGGGGCTGATGGTCTCAGGTTCCCTGGAGCTGTCAGAAGGCTCCAGTTCTGACTGTCTGGCCACACTGACACCAGCAAGCCCTGAGTCATCTCGGGAGGGTGTGAGGGGAAACAGGAGGGACAAGATCGTTCCAGACCTGGGTCAAGGTAGGCCAGAGCAGTGCGGCTCTGCCAAACCCACCCTGGGCACCCACTGCCAGGCCCAGGGGCACCAGGCCCAGGGTCACCAGGTTGTTTGCCTCTTACATGTGCCCAGACCAGCACAGCCATCACATTCCCAGCTAGTTACGCTGTTTCTCAGGCAGAGCAGGCTCTGTGGGTGCCCTCGGCAGCACAGGAGGAGCACAGGAGCAGTTCCCAGGGCCTGGGGAAGCAAATGGGTTCATGGAGGTGAGGACAAAGTGTCCAAAGCATGGGAGCTTTGAAGCTGAGCTCTTCTCCGGGGTCCTTCTGCTTCAAGCCCTGCAGAGGCTCGGGAGGCAGCTTTGGCAACTTACCCCCCCTCTTGTGCCTCCTGCCTGCCTCTTGGAAAAAGGCACTCATTGGCATCACAGTGCCTGTGTCTCTCTCCGAACTCGGCGAAAGCATTAATGTCCCCCGTGTCTGTCAGGTGCAGCTCTCCCTGACTCTGTCCCTAAGAGCACACGGCTGCTTGCTCTGCCCTGCTCTGCCAGGAAGGCCCAAGCCCCTCTCACCTCTAGTTGGATCATCTTATTTGTGATGCCAATCTTCTCAGCCTTGAAATTCAGCTTCACCTCAAAGTCTGTGCGAGGCCCAACGATGCCCCTGCCTTGCGATGCAGAGAAGTCATCTCCAAGGTCGTCCAGCCCACTGAGATGCCATGCCATGGGCAGTGGGCTGTCGTTTCTTAGGACCAGGGTCTGGGTGTCAGTCCTGCAGAGACAGGAAGACACTCAGCGTCAGTGCTGGGTGGTCACACCAGCCTGGCCACTGAATGCGGCTCAAAGCAGCTCCATCTGAGCCTCTGGAACCAGAGTCAAACCTCTTCTCTTTGTCACGAGCCTTGGAGTGCCCTCAGCCGTGGGATGACTGACCTGTGCAGAAGTATCTTGTTGAAATGCAGCTCCTGGGGGCTGACCCTCAGCTTCACTTGCACCCCTTCGCAGCACAGTTGGAAGACCACTGGCTCTGGGTTGTCCTTGATCCAGCAGACGAGACTGTCTTCCAGGAGGCCAGCAGAAGTCGGGTACGCCCAAACACTCAGCTTCTGAACCCGTCCCCACAAACAGAAATACAAAGAGCCCTCTGTGAGCAGGAGGAACGGCACTTCTGCGGTGCCTGCCCTACCTGCTCGCCTCCTACCTTCTTCTCTTTGGGCTGCAGCCTCATGCTGGGAGGGTCCAAAAGGAACGTCTCTCCTTTGCTGTCGTTCTCAAAGGAGAAATGCACCTCTGCCTCCATGGGGGAGTCGTTGAGGATGGTTAACTTTTCGCTGTTGCTGTCAGAAGGCTCCAGTCCTGACTGTCTGGCCACACTGACACCAGCAAGCCCTGAGTCATCTCGGGAGGGTGTGAGGGGAAACAGGAGGGACAAGATCGTTCCAGACCTGGGTCAAGATAGGCCAGAGCAGTGCGGCTCTGCCAAACCCACCCTGGGCACCCACTGCCAGGCCCAGGGTCACCGGAGCTTGTGGACACAGAGCCCATTTATCTGGAGTTTTTCCGCACAAGATGTCCGGGTCAGCCTCTGATCGCTGACACAGCACGCATGCTGGAGGGAGAGAGACAGTGGCCCCGGGCATGGCACCTGTGCTGCCCACCCTGACAGCCCCTCTGCCAGGCTGCGGGAGGGGCACTTTGCTCTCACCTGGCTCCCTGTCTTCGGGGGCTTCCTGCCTGTCTTCGGGGGCTTGGTCTTCTCTCTGTTCAGGGGCTTCCTGTCTCTCTTCGGGGGCTTGCTCCCTTTCTTCGGGGGCTTGCTCGTGTCTGTCTGCCATGGTGATGTCAGCAGGGCGTCTGTCCTCGGAACACCGAGGTCGCTTCCAAGGTGCTCCTCCACTGGTTCCGAGGCAGGAAACACTGACACGACCCCGATGTTACCTGACTGTCAGGGCTGGAGCTGCTCGTCTCCTGTGAGGGGGATTCCAGAGTCTCCTCTGATGTTGCCTGTTGGGTGGTATGGAGGTTACTGGTCTGTGGTGCTGAAGATCCAGGAGATGGCAGCTGGGCACTGGGGCTGGGGCTGACGGTCTCCAGTGCTGGAGAACTGGGAGACAGCCCTGATAGCGCCAGGCTGGCTGTGTTGGGGCTGATGGTCTCAAGTTCCCTGGAGCTGTCAGAAGGCTCCAGTCCTGACAGTCAGGCCATGCTGGGGCCAGCAAGCTCTGAGTCATCTCAGGAGGCTGTGAGGGGAAGCAGGAATGTCAAGGCCACCCCAGGCCCAGCCAGGATAGGCCAGAGCAGTGCGGCTCTGCCAAACCCACCCTGGGCACCCACTGCCAGGCCCAGGGGCACCAGGCCCAGGGTTACCAGGTGCTTTGCTTCTTACCTGGCTCCCTCCCTTTGGGGGCCTCCTCCTCTCTGTCTGATGTGGGACATGTCAGTGGTGGGTCCCTGTCTCAGGGACCACGTCTGAGCGGTGAGTGGGGCTCCCAGCACTGGGTGCTCTAACACGGCTTCTCTCATGGCGACTTCGGAATGTTCTGCATGAGTTCCGGGTCCGACGCTGCTGGCGGGACTGGTGTTGCCTTTGGCAAGTCCTGGCTGCTGTTTCCCCTGGATTTCGCCTCCCAGCACTCGGCGCTGGCGTGCACTTCCTGTCATGGGGACTTCTGCACCGGCCGGATGGATTTGGGGTCTGACGTTGCAGGCGGGAGCGGTTTCGCCTGCGGAATGTCCTTGAGTGTCTCTGCCTGGGCCTGCGCCTCCCAGGACTTGGTGCTGGCACATGGCTCCTGTCCTGGGGGCTTCCGGACCGAAGGTGTGGAATTTGGGCCCGACGTTGCCGGCGGGAGTGGTTTTGCCGGCGGTCAGGCCCCTGACTGCTGGAGCAGCTGCTGTCCTCAGTTTCTGGGAAGCTGCTGTGGGACGACCCCGATGTTACCTGACTGTCAGGGCTGGAGCTGCTCGTCTCCTGTGAGGGGGATTCCAGAGTCTCCTCTGATGTTGCCTGTTGGGTGCTATGGAGGTTGCTGGTCTGTGGTGCTGAAGATCCAGGAGATGGCAGCTGGGCGCTGGGGCTGGGGCTGACGGTCTCCAGTGCTGGAGAACCGGGAGACAGCCCTGATAGCGCCAGGCTGCCTGTGTTGGGGCTGATGGTCTCAGGTTCCCTGGAGCTGTCAGAAGGCTCCAGTTCTGACTGTCTGGCCACACTGACACCAGCAAGCCCTGAGTCATCTCGGGAGGGTGTGAGGGGAAACAGGAGGGACAAGATCGTTCCAGACCTGGGTCAAGGTAGGCCAGAGCAGTGCGGCTCTGCCAAACCCACCCTGGGCACCCACTGCCAGGCCCAGGGGCACCAGGCCCAGGGTCACCAGGTTGTTTGCCTCTTACATGTGCCCAGACCAGCACAGCCATCACATTCCCAGCTAGTTACGCTGTTTCTCAGGCAGAGCAGGCTCTGTGGGTGCCCTCGGCAGCACAGGAGGAGCACAGGAGCAGTTCCCAGGGCCTGGGGAAGCAAATGGGTTCATGGAGGTGAGGACAAAGTGTCCAAAGCATGGGAGCTTTGAAGCTGAGCTCTTCTCCGGGGTCCTTCTGCTTCAAGCCCTGCAGAGGCTCGGGAGGCAGCTTTGGCAACTTACCCCCCCTCTTGTGCCTCCTGCCTGCCTCTTGGAAAAAGGCACTCATTGGCATCACAGTGCCTGTGTCTCTCTCCGAACTCGGCGAAAGCATTAATGTCCCCCGTGTCTGTCAGGTGCAGCTCTCCCTGACTCTGTCCCTAAGAGCACACGGCTGCTTGCTCTGCCCTGCTCTGCCAGGAAGGCCCAAGCCCCTCTCACCTCTAGTTGGATCATCTTATTTGTGATGCCAATCTTCTCAGCCTTGAAATTCAGCTTCACCTCAAAGTCTGTGCGAGGCCCAACGATGCCCCTGCCTTGCGATGCAGAGAAGTCATCTCCAAGGTCGTCCAGCCCACTGAGATGCCATGCCATGGGCAGTGGGCTGTCGTTTCTTAGGACCAGGGTCTGGGTGTCAGTCCTGCAGAGACAGGAAGACACTCAGCGTCAGTGCTGGGTGGTCACACCAGCCTGGCCACTGAATGCGGCTCAAAGCAGCTCCATCTGAGCCTCTGGAACCAGAGTCAAACCTCTTCTCTTTGTCACGAGCCTTGGAGTGCCCTCAGCCGTGGGATGACTGACCTGTGCAGAAGTATCTTGTTGAAATGCAGCTCCTGGGGGCTGACCCTCAGCTTCACTTGCACCCCTTCGCAGCACAGTTGGAAGACCACTGGCTCTGGGTTGTCCTTGATCCAGCAGACGAGACTGTCTTCCAGGAGGCCAGCAGAAGTCGGGTACGCCCAAACACTCAGCTTCTGAACCCGTCCCCACAAACAGAAATACAAAGAGCCCTCTGTGAGCAGGAGGAACGGCACTTCTGCGGTGCCTGCCCTACCTGCTCACCTCCTACCTTCTTCTCTTTGGGCTGCAGCCTCATGCTGGGAGGGTCCAAAAGGAACGTCTCTCCTTTGCTGTCATTCTCAAAGGAGAAATGCACCTCTGCCTCCATGGGGGAGTCGTTGAGGATGGTTAACTTTTCGCTGTTGCTGTCAGAAGGCTCCAGTCCTGACTGTCTGGCCACACTGACACCAGCAAGCCCTGAGTCATCTCGGGAGGGTGTGAGGGGAAACAGGAGGGACAAGATCGTTCCAGACCTGGGTCAAGATAGGCCAGAGCAGTGCGGCTCTGCCAAACCCACCCTGGGCACCCACTGCCAGGCCCAGGGTCACCAGAGCTTGTGGACACAGAGCCCATTTATCTGGAGTTTTTCCGCACAAGATGTCCGGGTCAGCCTCTGATCGCTGACACAGCACGCATGCTGGAGGGAGAGAGACAGTGGCCCCGGGCATGGCACCTGTGCTGCCCACCCTGACAGCCCCTCTGCCAGGCTGCGGGAGGGGCACTTTGCTCTCACCTGGCTCCCTGTCTTCGGGGGCTTCCTGCCTGTCTTCGGGGGCTTGGTCCTCTCTCTGTTCAGGGGCTTCCTGTCTCTCTTCGGGGGCTTGCTCCCTTTCTTCGGGGGCTTGCTCGTGTCTGTCTGCCATGGTGATGTCAGCAGGGCGTCTGTCCTCGGAACACCGAGGTCGCTTCCAAGGTGCTCCTCCACTGTTCCGAGGCAGGAAACACTGACACGACCCCGATGTTACCTGACTGTCAGGGCTGGAGCTGCTCGTCTCCTGTGAGGGGGATTCCAGAGTCTCCTCCGATGTTGCCTGTTGGGTGGTGTGGAGGTTGCTGGTCTGTGGTGCTGAAGATCCAGGAGATGGCAGCTGGGCGCTGGGGCTGGGGCTGACGGTCTCCAGTGCTGGAGAACCGGGAGACAGCCCTGGTAGCGCCAGGCTGCCTGTGTTGGGGCTGATGGTCTCACGTTCCCTGGAGCTGTCAGAAGGCTCCAGTCCTGACAGTCAGGCCATGCTGGGGCCAGCAAGCTCTGAGTCATCTCAGGAGGCTGTGAGGGGAAGCAGGAATGTCAAGGCCACCCCAGGCCCAGCCAGGATAGGCCAGAGCAGTGCGGCTCTGCCAAACCCACCCTGGGCACCCACTGCCAGGCCCAGGGGCACCAGGCCCAGGGTTACCAGGTGCTTTGCTTCTTACCTGGCTCCCTCCCTTTGGGGGCCTCCTCCTCTCTGTCTGATGTGGGACATGTCAGTGGTGGGTCCCTGTCTCACCGTCTGAGCGGTGAGTGGGGCTCCCAGCACTGGGTGCTCTAACACGGCTTCTCTCATGGCGACTTCGGAATGTTCTGCATGAGTTCCGGGTCCGACGCTGCTGGCGGGAGTGGTGTTGCCTTTGGCAAGTCCTGGCTGCTGTTTCCCCTGGATTTCGCCTCCCAGCACTCGGCGCTGGCGTGCACTTCCTGTCATGGGGACTTCTGCACCGGCCGGATGGATTTGGGGTCTGACGTTGCAGGCGGGAGCGGTTTCGCCTGCGGAATGTCCTTGAGTGTCTCTGCCTGGGCCTGCGCCTCCCAGGACTTGGTGCTGGCACATGGCTCCTGTCCTGGGGGCTTCCGGACCGAAGGTGTGGAATTTGGGCCCGACGTTGCCGGCGGGAGTGGTTTTGCCGGCGGTCAGGCCCCTGACTGCTGGAGCAGCTGCTGTCCTCAGTTTCTGGGAAGCTGCTGTGGGACGACCCCGATGTTACCTGACTGTCAGGGCTGGAGCTGCTCGTCTCCTGTGAGGGGGATTCCAGAGTCTCCTCTGATGTTGCCTGTTGGGTGGTATGGAGGTTGCTGGTCTGTGGTGCTGAAGATCCAGGAGATGGCAGCTGGGCGCTGGGGCTGGGGCTGACGGTCTCCAGTGCTGGAGAACCGGGAGACAGCCCTGATAGCGCCAGGCTGCCTGTGTTGGGGCTGATGGTCTCAGGTTCCCTGGAGCTGTCAGAAGGCTCCAGTTCTGACTGTCTGGCCACACTGACACCAGCAAGCCCTGAGTCATCTCGGGAGGGTGTGAGGGGAAACAGGAGGGACAAGATCGTTCCAGACCTGGGTCAAGGTAGGCCAGAGCAGTGCGGCTCTGCCAAACCCACCCTGGGCACCCACTGCCAGGCCCAGGGGCACCAGGCCCAGGGTCACCAGGTTGTTTGCCTCTTACATGTGCCCAGACCAGCACAGCCATCACATTCCCAGCTAGTTACGCTGTTTCTCAGGCAGAGCAGGCTCTGTGGGTGCCCTCGGCAGCACAGGAGGAGCACAGGAGCAGTTCCCAGGGCCTGGGGAAGCAAATGGGTTCATGGAGGTGAGGACAAAGTGTCCAAAGCATGGGAGCTTTGAAGCTGAGCTCTTCTCCGGGGTCCTTCTGCTTCAAGCCCTGCAGAGGCTCGGGAGGCAGCTTTGGCAACTTACCCCCCCTCTTGTGCCTCCTGCCTGCCTCTTGGAAAAAGGCACTCATTGGCATCACAGTGCCTGTGTCTCTCTCCGAACTCGGCGAAAGCATTAATGTCCCCCGTGTCTGTCAGGTGCAGCTCTCCCTGACTCTGTCCCTAAGAGCACACGGCTGCTTGCTCTGCCCTGCTCTGCCAGGAAGGCCCAAGCCCCTCTCACCTCTAGTTGGATCATCTTATTTGTGATGCCAATCTTCTCAGCCTTGAAATTCAGCTTCACCTCAAAGTCTGTGCGAGGCCCAACGATGCCCCTGCCTTGCGATGCAGAGAAGTCATCTCCAAGGTCGTCCAGCCCACTGAGATGCCATGCCATGGGCAGTGGGCTGTCGTTTCTTAGGACCAGGGTCTGGGTGTCAGTCCTGCAGAGACAGGAAGACACTCAGCGTCAGTGCTGGGTGGTCACACCAGCCTGGCCACTGAATGCGGCTCAAAGCAGCTCCATCTGAGCCTCTGGAACCAGAGTCAAACCTCTTCTCTTTGTCACGAGCCTTGGAGTGCCCTCAGCCGTGGGATGACTGACCTGTGCAGAAGTATCTTGTTGAAATGCAGCTCCTGGGGGCTGACCCTCAGCTTCACTTGCACCCCTTCGCAGCACAGTTGGAAGACCACTGGCTCTGGGTTGTCCTTGATCCAGCAGACGAGACTGTCTTCCAGGAGGCCAGCAGAAGTCGGGTACGCCCAAACACTCAGCTTCTGAACCCGTCCCCACAAACAGAAATACAAAGAGCCCTCTGTGAGCAGGAGGAACGGCACTTCTGCGGTGCCTGCCCTACCTGCTCGCCTCCTACCTTCTTCTCTTTGGGCTGCAGCCTCATGCTGGGAGGGTCCAAAAGGAACGTCTCTCCTTTGCTGTCGTTCTCAAAGGAGAAATGCACCTCTGCCTCCATGGGGGAGTCGTTGAGGATGGTTAACTTTTCGCTGTTGCTGTCAGAAGGCTCCAGTCCTGACTGTCTGGCCACACTGACACCAGCAAGCCCTGAGTCATCTCGGGAGGGTGTGAGGGGAAACAGGAGGGACAAGATCGTTCCAGACCTGGGTCAAGATAGGCCAGAGCAGTGCGGCTCTGCCAAACCCACCCTGGGCACCCACTGCCAGGCCCAGGGTCACCAGAGCTTGTGGACACAGAGCCCATTTATCAGGAGTTTTTCCGCACAAGATGTCCGGGTCAGCCTCTGATCGCTGACACAGCACGCATGCTGGAGGGAGAGAGACAGTGGCCCCGGGCATGGCACCTGTGCTGCCCACCCTGACAGCCCCTCTGCCAGGCTGCGGGAGGGGCACTTTGCTCTCACCTGGCTCCCTGTCTTCGGGGGCTTCCTGCCTGTCTTCGGGGGCTTGGTCCTCTCTCTGTTCAGGGGCTTCCTGTCTCTCTTCGGGGGCTTGCTCCCTTTCTTCGGGGGCTTGCTCGTGTCTGTCTGCCATGGTGATGTCAGCAGGGCGTCTGTCCTCGGAACACCGAGGTCGCTTCCAAGGTGCTCCTCCACTGGTTCCGAGGCAGGAAACACTGACACGACCCCGATGTTACCTGACTGTCAGGGCTGGAGCTGCTCGTCTCCTGTGAGGGGGATTCCAGAGTCTCCTCTGATGTTGCCTGTTGGGTGGTATGGAGGTTGCTGGTCTGTGGTGCTGAAGATCCAGGAGATGGCAGCTGGGCACTGGGGCTGGGGCTGACGGTCTCCAGTGCTGGAGAACTGGGAGACAGCCCTGATAGCGCCAGGCTGGCTGTGTTGGGGCTGATGGTCTCAAGTTCCCTGGAGCTGTCAGAAGGCTCCAGTCCTGACAGTCAGGCCATGCTGGGGCCAGCAAGCTCTGAGTCATCTCAGGAGGCTGTGAGGGGAAGCAGGAATGTCAAGGCCACCCCAGGCCCAGCCAGGATAGGCCAGAGCAGTGCGGCTCTGCCAAACCCACCCTGGGCACCCACTGCCAGGCCCAGGGGCACCAGGCCCAGGGTTACCAGGTGCTTTGCTTCTTACCTGGCTCCCTCCCTTTGGGGGCCTCCTCCTCTCTGTCTGATGTGGGACATGTCAGTGGTGGGTCCCTGTCTCAGGGACCACGTCTGAGCGGTGAGTGGGGCTCCCAGCACTGGGTGCTCTAACACGGCTTCTCTCATGGCGACTTCGGAATGTTCTGCATGAGTTCCGGGTCCGACGCTGCTGGCGGGAGTGGTGTTGCCTTTGGCAAGTCCTGGCTGCTGTTTCCCCTGGATTTCGCCTCCCAGCACTCGGCGCTGGCGTGCACTTCCTGTCATGGGGACTTCTGCACCGGCCGGATGGATTTGGGGTCTGACGTTGCAGGCGGGAGCGGTTTCGCCTGCGGAATGTCCTTGAGTGTCTCTGCCTGGGCCTGCGCCTCCCAGGACTTGGTGCTGGCACATGGCTCCTGTCCTGGGGGCTTCCGGACCGAAGGTGTGGAATTTGGGCCCGACGTTGCCGGCGGGAGTGGTTTTGCCGGCGGTCAGGCCCCTGACTGCTGGAGCAGCTGCTGTCCTCAGTTTCTGGGAAGCTGCTGTGGGACGACCCCGATGTTACCTGACTGTCAGGGCTGGAGCTGCTCGTCTCCTGTGAGGGGGATTCCAGAGTCTCCTCTGATGTTGCCTGTTGGGTGCTATGGAGGTTGCTGGTCTGTGGTGCTGAAGATCCAGGAGATGGCAGCTGGGCGCTGGGGCTGGGGCTGACGGTCTCCAGTGCTGGAGAACCGGGAGACAGCCCTGATAGCGCCAGGCTGCCTGTGTTGGGGCTGATGGTCTCAGGTTCCCTGGAGCTGTCAGAAGGCTCCAGTTCTGACTGTCTGGCCACACTGACACCAGCAAGCCCTGAGTCATCTCGGGAGGGTGTGAGGGGAAACAGGAGGGACAAGATCGTTCCAGACCTGGGTCAAGGTAGGCCAGAGCAGTGCGGCTCTGCCAAACCCACCCTGGGCACCCACTGCCAGGCCCAGGGGCACCAGGCCCAGGGTCACCAGGTTGTTTGCCTCTTACATGTGCCCAGACCAGCACAGCCATCACATTCCCAGCTAGTTACGCTGTTTCTCAGGCAGAGCAGGCTCTGTGGGTGCCCTCGGCAGCACAGGAGGAGCACAGGAGCAGTTCCCAGGGCCTGGGGAAGCAAATGGTTTCATGGAGGTGAGGACAAAGTGTCCAAAGCATGGGAGCTTTGAAGCTGAGCTCTTCTCCGGGGTCCTTCTGCTTCAAGCCCTGCAGAGGCTCGGGAGGCAGCTTTGGCAACTTACCCCCCCTCTTGTGCCTCCTGCCTGCCTCTTGGAAAAAGGCACTCATTGGCATCACAGTGCCTGTGTCTCTCTCCGAACTCGGCGAAAGCATTAATGTCCCCCGTGTCTGTCAGGTGCAGCTCTCCCTGACTCTGTCCCTAAGAGCACACGGCTGCTTGCTCTGCCCTGCTCTGCCAGGAAGGCCCAAGCCCCTCTCACCTCTAGTTGGATCATCTTATTTGTGATGCCAATCTTCTCAGCCTTGAAATTCAGCTTCACCTCAAAGTCTGTGCGGGGCCCAACGATGCCCCTGCCTTGCGATGCAGAGAAGTCATCTCCAAGGTCGTCCAGCCCACTGAGATGCCATGCCATGGGCAGTGGGCTGTCGTTTCTTAGGACCAGGGTCTGGGTGTCAGTCCTGCAGAGACAGGAAGACACTCAGCGTCAGTGCTGGGTGGTCACACCAGCCTGGCCACTGAATGCGGCTCAAAGCAGCTCCATCTGAGCCTCTGGAACCAGAGTCAAACCTCTTCTCTTTGTCACGAGCCTTGGAGTGCCCTCAGCCGTGGGATGACTGACCTGTGCAGAAGTATCTTGTTGAAATGCAGCTCCTGGGGGCTGACCCTCAGCTTCACTTGCACCCCTTCGCAGCACAGTTGGAAGACCACTGGCTCTGGGTTGTCCTTGATCCAGCAGACGAGACTGTCTTCCAGGAGGCCAGCAGAAGTCGGGTACGCCCAAACACTCAGCTTCTGAACCCGTCCCCACAAACAGAAATACAAAGAGCCCTCTGTGAGCAGGAGGAACGGCACTTCTGCGGTGCCTGCCCTACCTGCTCACCTCCTACCTTCTTCTCTTTGGGCTGCAGCCTCATGCTGGGAGGGTCCAAAAGGAACGTCTCTCCTTTGCTGTCATTCTCAAAGGAGAAATGCACCTCTGCCTCCATGGGGGAGTCGTTGAGGATGGTTAACTTTTCGCTGTTGCTGTCAGAAGGCTCCAGTCCTGACTGTCTGGCCACACTGACACCAGCAAGCCCTGAGTCATCTCGGGAGGGTGTGAGGGGAAACAGGAGGGACAAGATCGTTCCAGACCTGGGTCAAGATAGGCCAGAGCAGTGCGGCTCTGCCAAACCCACCCTGGGCACCCACTGCCAGGCCCAGGGTCACCAGAGCTTGTGGACACAGAGTCCATTTATCTGGAGTTTTTCCGCACAAGATGTCCGGGTCAGCCTCTGATCGCTGACACAGCACGCATGCTGGAGGGAGAGAGACAGTGGCCCCGGGCATGGCACCTGTGCTGCCCACCCTGACAGCCCCTCTGCCAGGCTGCGGGAGGGGCACTTTGCTCTCACCTGGCTCCCTGTCTTCGGGGGCTTCCTGCCTGTCTTCGGGGGCTTGGTCCTCTCTCTGTTCAGGGGCTTCCTGTCTCTCTTCGGGGGCTTGCTCCCTTTCTTCGGGGGCTTGCTCGTGTCTGTCTGCCATGGTGATGTCAGCAGGGCGTCTGTCCTCGGAACACCGAGGTCGCTTCCAAGGTGCTCCTCCACTGGTTCCGAGGCAGGAAACACTGACACGACCCCGATGTTACCTGACTGTCAGGGCTGGAGCTGCTCGTCTCCTGTGAGGGGGATTCCAGAGTCTCCTCTGATGTTGCCTGTTGGGTGGTATGGAGGTTGCTGGTCTGTGGTGCTGAAGATCCAGGAGATGGCAGCTGGGCACTGGGGCTGGGGCTGACGGTCTCCAGTGCTGGAGAACTGGGAGACAGCCCTGATAGCGCCAGGCTGGCTGTGTTGGGGCTGATGGTCTCAAGTTCCCTGGAGCTGTCAGAAGGCTCCAGTCCTGACAGTCAGGCCATGCTGGGGCCAGCAAGCTCTGAGTCATCTCAGGAGGCTGTGAGGGGAAGCAGGAATGTCAAGGCCACCCCAGGCCCAGCCAGGATAGGCCAGAGCAGTGCGGCTCTGCCAAACCCACCCTGGGCACCCACTGCCAGGCCCAGGGGCACCAGGCCCAGGGTTACCAGGTGCTTTGCTTCTTACCTGGCTCCCTCCCTTTGGGGGCCTCCTCCTCTCTGTCTGATGTGGGACATGTCAGTGGTGGGTCCCTGTCTCAGGGACCACGTCTGAGCGGTGAGTGGGGCTCCCAGCACTGGGTGCTCTAACACGGCTTCTCTCATGGCGACTTCGGAATGTTCTGCATGAGTTCCGGGTCCGACGCTGCTGGCGGGAGTGGTGTTGCCTTTGGCAAGTCCTGGCTGCTGTTTCCCCTGGATTTCGCCTCCCAGCACTCGGCGCTGGCGTGCACTTCCTGTCATGGGGACTTCTGCACCGGCCGGATGGATTTGGGGTCTGACGTTGCAGGCGGGAGCGGTTTCGCCTGCGGAATGTCCTTGAGTGTCTCTGCCTGGGCCTGCGCCTCCCAGGACTTGGTGCTGGCACATGGCTCCTGTCCTGGGGGCTTCCGGACCGAAGGTGTGGAATTTGGGCCCGACGTTGCCGGCGGGAGTGGTTTTGCCGGCGGTCAGGCCCCTGACTGCTGGAGCAGCTGCTGTCCTCAGTTTCTGGGAAGCTGCTGTGGGACGACCCCGATGTTACCTGACTGTCAGGGCTGGAGCTGCTCGTCTCCTGTGAGGGGGATTCCAGAGTCTCCTCTGATGTTGCCTGTTGGGTGCTATGGAGGTTGCTGGTCTGTGGTGCTGAAGATCCAGGAGATGGCAGCTGGGCGCTGGGGCTGGGGCTGACGGTCTCCAGTGCTGGAGAACCGGGAGACAGCCCTGATAGCGCCAGGCTGCCTGTGTTGGGGCTGATGGTCTCAGGTTCCCTGGAGCTGTCAGAAGGCTCCAGTTCTGACTGTCTGGCCACACTGACACCAGCAAGCCCTGAGTCATCTCGGGAGGGTGTGAGGGGAAACAGGAGGGACAAGATCGTTCCAGACCTGGGTCAAGGTAGGCCAGAGCAGTGCGGCTCTGCCAAACCCACCCTGGGCACCCACTGCCAGGCCCAGGGGCACCAGGCCCAGGGTCACCAGGTTGTTTGCCTCTTACATGTGCCCAGACCAGCACAGCCATCACATTCCCAGCTAGTTACGCTGTTTCTCAGGCAGAGCAGGCTCTGTGGGTGCCCTCGGCAGCACAGGAGGAGCACAGGAGCAGTTCCCAGGGCCTGGGGAAGCAAATGGGTTCATGGAGGTGAGGACAAAGTGTCCAAAGCATGGGAGCTTTGAAGCTGAGCTCTTCTCCGGGGTCCTTCTGCTTCAAGCCCTGCAGAGGCTCGGGAGGCAGCTTTGGCAACTTACCCCCCCTCTTGTGCCTCCTGCCTGCCTCTTGGAAAAAGGCACTCATTGGCATCACAGTGCCTGTGTCTCTCTCCGAACTCGGCGAAAGCATTAATGTCCCCCGTGTCTGTCAGGTGCAGCTCTCCCTGACTCTGTCCCTAAGAGCACACGGCTGCTTGCTCTGCCCTGCTCTGCCAGGAAGGCCCAAGCCCCTCTCACCTCTAGTTGGATCATCTTATTTGTGATGCCAATCTTCTCAGCCTTGAAATTCAGCTTCACCTCAAAGTCTGTGCGAGGCCCAACGATGCCCCTGCCTTGCGATGCAGAGAAGTCATCTCCAAGGTCGTCCAGCCCACTGAGATGCCATGCCATGGGCAGTGGGCTGTCGTTTCTTAGGACCAGGGTCTGGGTGTCAGTCCTGCAGAGACAGGAAGACACTCAGCGTCAGTGCTGGGTGGTCACACCAGCCTGGCCACTGAATGCGGCTCAAAGCAGCTCCATCTGAGCCTCTGGAACCAGAGTCAAACCTCTTCTCTTTGTCACGAGCCTTGGAGTGCCCTCAGCCGTGGGATGACTGACCTGTGCAGAAGTATCTTGTTGAAATGCAGCTCCTGGGGGCTGACCCTCAGCTTCACTTGCACCCCTTGGCAGCACAGTTGGAAGACCACTGGCTCTGGGTTGTCCTTGATCCAGCAGACGAGACTGTCTTCCAGGAGGCCAGCAGAAGTCGGGTACGCCCAAACACTCAGCTTCTGAACCCGTCCCCACAAACAGAAATACAAAGAGCCCTCTGTGAGCAGGAGGAACGGCACTTCTGCGGTGCCTGCCCTACCTGCTCACCTCCTACCTTCTTCTCTTTGGGCTGCAGCCTCATGCTGGGAGGGTCCAAAAGGAACGTCTCTCCTTTGCTGTCATTCTCAAAGGAGAAATGCACCTCTGCCTCCATGGGGGAGTCGTTGAGGATGGTTAACTTTTCGCTGTTGCTGTCAGAAGGCTCCAGTCCTGACTGTCTGGCCACACTGACACCAGCAAGCCCTGAGTCATCTCGGGAGGGTGTGAGGGGAAACAGGAGGGACAAGATCGTTCCAGACCTGGGTCAAGATAGGCCAGAGCAGTGCGGCTCTGCCAAACCCACCCTGGGCACCCACTGCCAGGCCCAGGGTCACCAGAGCTTGTGGACACAGAGCCCATTTATCAGGAGTTTTTCCGCACAAGATGTCCGGGTCAGCCTCTGATCGCTGACACAGCACGCATGCTGGAGGGAGAGAGACAGTGGCCCCGGGCATGGCACCTGTGCTGCCCACCCTGACAGCCCCTCTGCCAGGCTGCGGGAGGGGCACTTTGCTCTCACCTGGCTCCCTGTCTTCGGGGGCTTCCTGCCTGTCTTCGGGGGCTTGGTCCTCTCTCTGTTCAGGGGCTTCCTGTCTCTCTTCGGGGGCTTGCTCCCTTTCTTCGGGGGCTTGCTCGTGTCTGTCTGCCATGGTGATGTCAGCAGGGCGTCTGTCCTCGGAACACCGAGGTCGCTTCCAAGGTGCTCCTCCACTGGTTCCGAGGCAGGAAACACTGACACGACCCCGATGTTACCTGACTGTCAGGGCTGGAGCTGCTCGTCTCCTGTGAGGGGGATTCCAGAGTCTCCTCTGATGTTGCCTGTTGGGTGGTATGGAGGTTGCTGGTCTGTGGTGCTGAAGATCCAGGAGATGGCAGCTGGGCACTGGGGCTGGGGCTGACGGTCTCCAGTGCTGGAGAACCGGGAGACAGCCCTGATAGCGCCAGGCTGGCTGTGTTGGGGCTGATGGTCTCAAGTTCCCTGGAGCTGTCAGAAGGCTCCAGTCCTGACAGTCAGGCCATGCTGGGGCCAGCAAGCTCTGAGTCATCTCAGGAGGCTGTGAGGGGAAGCAGGAATGTCAAGGCCACCCCAGGCCCAGCCAGGATAGGCCAGAGCAGTGCGGCTCTGCCAAACCCACCCTGGGCACCCACTGCCAGGCCCAGGGGCACCAGGCCCAGGGTTACCAGGTGCTTTGCTTCTTACCTGGCTCCCTCCCTTTGGGGGCCTCCTCCTCTCTGTCTGATGTGGGACATGTCAGTGGTGGGTCCCTGTCTCACCGTCTGAGCGGTGAGTGGGGCTCCCAGCACTGGGTGCTCTAACACGGCTTCTCTCATGGCGACTTCGGAATGTTCTGCATGAGTTCCGGGTCCGACGCTGCTGGCGGGAGTGGTGTTGCCTTTGGCAAGTCCTGGCTGCTGTTTCCCCTGGATTTCGCCTCCCAGCACTCGGCGCTGGCGTGCACTTCCTGTCATGGGGACTTCTGCACCGGCCGGATGGATTTGGGGTCTGACGTTGCAGGCGGGAGCGGTTTCGCCTGCGGAATGTCCTTGAGTGTCTCTGCCTGGGCCTGCGCCTCCCAGGACTTGGTGCTGGCACATGGCTCCTGTCCTGGGGGCTTCCGGACCGAAGGTGTGGAATTTGGGCCCGACGTTGCCGGCGGGAGTGGTTTTGCCGGCGGTCAGGCCCCTGACTGCTGGAGCAGCTGCTGTCCTCAGTTTCTGGGAAGCTGCTGTGGGACGACCCCGATGTTACCTGACTGTCAGGGCTGGAGCTGCTCGTCTCCTGTGAGGGGGATTCCAGAGTCTCCTCTGATGTTGCCTGTTGGGTGCTATGGAGGTTGCTGGTCTGTGGTGCTGAAGATCCAGGAGATGGCAGCTGGGCGCTGGGGCTGGGGCTGACGATCTCCAGTGCTGGAGAACCGGGAGACAGCCCTGATAGCGCCAGGCTGCCTGTGTTGGGGCTGATGGTCTCAGGTTCCCTGGAGCTGTCAGAAGGCTCCAGTTCTGACTGTCTGGCCACACTGACACCAGCAAGCCCTGAGTCATCTCGGGAGGGTGTGAGGGGAAACAGGAGGGACAAGATCGTTCCAGACCTGGGTCAAGGTAGGCCAGAGCAGTGCGGCTCTGCCAAACCCACCCTGGGCACCCACTGCCAGGCCCAGGGGCACCAGGCCCAGGGTCACCAGGTTGTTTGCCTCTTACATGTGCCCAGACCAGCACAGCCATCACATTCCCAGCTAGTTACGCTGTTTCTCAGGCAGAGCAGGCTCTGTGGGTGCCCTCGGCAGCACAGGAGGAGCACAGGAGCAGTTCCCAGGGCCTGGGGAAGCAAATGGGTTCATGGAGGTGAGGACAAAGTGTCCAAAGCATGGGAGCTTTGAAGCTGAGCTCTTCTCCGGGGTCCTTCTGCTTCAAGCCCTGCAGAGGCTCGGGAGGCAGCTTTGGCAACTTACCCCCCCTCTTGTGCCTCCTGCCTGCCTCTTGGAAAAAGGCACTCATTGGCATCACAGTGCCTGTGTCTCTCTCCGAACTCGGCGAAAGCATTAATGTCCCCCGTGTCTGTCAGGTGCAGCTCTCCCTGACTCTGTCCCTAAGAGCACACGGCTGCTTGCTCTGCCCTGCTCTGCCAGGAAGGCCCAAGCCCCTCTCACCTCTAGTTGGATCATCTTATTTGTGATGCCAATCTTCTCAGCCTTGAAATTCAGCTTCACCTCAAAGTCTGTGCGAGGCCCAACGATGCCCCTGCCTTGCGATGCAGAGAAGTCATCTCCAAGGTCGTCCAGCCCACTGAGATGCCATGCCATGGGCAGTGGGCTGTCGTTTCTTAGGACCAGGGTCTGGGTGTCAGTCCTGCAGAGACAGGAAGACACTCAGCGTCAGTGCTGGGTGGTCACACCAGCCTGGCCACTGAATGCGGCTCAAAGCAGCTCCATCTGAGCCTCTGGAACCAGAGTCAAACCTCTTCTCTTTGTCACGAGCCTTGGAGTGCCCTCAGCCGTGGGATGACTGACCTGTGCAGAAGTATCTTGTTGAAATGCAGCTCCTGGGGGCTGACCCTCAGCTTCACTTGCACCCCTTCGCAGCACAGTTGGAAGACCACTGGCTCTGGGTTGTCCTTGATCCAGCAGACGAGACTGTCTTCCAGGAGGCCAGCAGAAGTCGGGTACGCCCAAACACTCAGCTTCTGAACCCGTCCCCACAAACAGAAATACAAAGAGCCCTCTGTGAGCAGGAGGAACGGCACTTCTGCGGTGCCTGCCCTACCTGCTCGCCTCCTACCTTCTTCTCTTTGGGCTGCAGCCTCATGCTGGGAGGGTCCAAAAGGAACGTCTCTCCTTTGCTGTCGTTCTCAAAGGAGAAATGCACCTCTGCCTCCATGGGGGAGTCGTTGAGGATGGTTAACTTTTCGCTGTTGCTGTCAGAAGGCTCCAGTCCTGACTGTCTGGCCACACTGACACCAGCAAGCCCTGAGTCATCTCGGGAGGGTGTGAGGGGAAACAGGAGGGACAAGATCGTTCCAGACCTGGGTCAAGATAGGCCAGAGCAGTGCGGCTCTGCCAAACCCACCCTGGGCACCCACTGCCAGGCCCAGGGTCACCAGAGCTTGTGGACACAGAGCCCATTTATCAGGAGTTTTTCCGCACAAGATGTCCGGGTCAGCCTCTGATCGCTGACACAGCACGCATGCTGGAGGGAGAGAGACAGTGGCCCCGGGCATGGCACCTGTGCTGCCCACCCTGACAGCCCCTCTGCCAGGCTGCGGGAGGGGCACTTTGCTCTCACCTGGCTCCCTGTCTTCGGGGGCTTCCTGCCTGTCTTCGGGGGCTTGGTCTTCTCTCTGTTCAGGGGCTTCCTGTCTCTCTTCGGGGGCTTGCTCCCTTTCTTCGGGGGCTTGCTCGTGTCTGTCTGCCATGGTGATGTCAGCAGGGCGTCTGTCCTCGGAACACCGAGGTCGCTTCCAAGGTGCTCCTCCACTGGTTCCGAGGCAGGAAACACTGACACGACCCCGATGTTACCTGACTGTCAGGGCTGGAGCTGCTCGTCTCCTGTGAGGGGGATTCCAGAGTCTCCTCTGATGTTGCCTGTTGGGTGGTATGGAGGTTGCTGGTCTGTGGTGCTGAAGATCCAGGAGATGGCAGCTGGGCACTGGGGCTGGGGCTGACGGTCTCCAGTGCTGGAGAACTGGGAGACAGCCCTGATAGCGCCAGGCTGGCTGTGTTGGGGCTGATGGTCTCAAGTTCCCTGGAGCTGTCAGAAGGCTCCAGTCCTGACAGTCAGGCCATGCTGGGGCCAGCAAGCTCTGAGTCATCTCAGGAGGCTGTGAGGGGAAGCAGGAATGTCAAGGCCACCCCAGGCCCAGCCAGGATAGGCCAGAGCAGTGCGGCTCTGCCAAACCCACCCTGGGCACCCACTGCCAGGCCCAGGGGCACCAGGCCCAGGGTTACCAGGTGCTTTGCTTCTTACCTGGCTCCCTCCCTTTGGGGGCCTCCTCCTCTCTGTCTGATGTGGGACATGTCAGTGGTGGGTCCCTGTCTCAGGGACCACGTCTGAGCGGTGAGTGGGGCTCCCAGCACTGGGTGCTCTAACACGGCTTCTCTCATGGCGACTTCGGAATGTTCTGCATGAGTTCCGGGTCCGACGCTGCTGGCGGGAGTGGTGTTGCCTTTGGCAAGTCCTGGCTGCTGTTTCCCCTGGATTTCGCCTCCCAGCACTCGGCGCTGGCGTGCACTTCCTGTCATGGGGACTTCTGCACCGGCCGGATGGATTTGGGGTCTGACGTTGCAGGCGGGAGCGGTTTCGCCTGCGGAATGTCCTTGAGTGTCTCTGCCTGGGCCTGCGCCTCCCAGGACTTGGTGCTGGCACATGGCTCCTGTCCTGGGGGCTTCCGGACCGAAGGTGTGGAATTTGGGCCCGACGTTGCCGGCGGGAGTGGTTTTGCCGGCGGTCAGGCCCCTGACTGCTGGAGCAGCTGCTGTCCTCAGTTTCTGGGAAGCTGCTGTGGGACGACCCCGATGTTACCTGACTGTCAGGGCTGGAGCTGCTCGTCTCCTGTGAGGGGGATTCCAGAGTCTCCTCTGATGTTGCCTGTTGGGTGCTATGGAGGTTGCTGGTCTGTGGTGCTGAAGATCCAGGAGATGGCAGCTGGGCGCTGGGGCTGGGGCTGACGGTCTCCAGTGCTGGAGAACCGGGAGACAGCCCTGATAGCGCCAGGCTGCCTGTGTTGGGGCTGATGGTCTCAGGTTCCCTGGAGCTGTCAGAAGGCTCCAGTTCTGACTGTCTGGCCACACTGACACCAGCAAGCCCTGAGTCATCTCGGGAGGGTGTGAGGGGAAACAGGAGGGACAAGATCGTTCCAGACCTGGGT
The DNA here is from genome assembly GCF_036250125.1 of Pseudopipra pipra. Classification (NCBI taxonomy): domain Eukaryota; kingdom Metazoa; phylum Chordata; class Aves; order Passeriformes; family Pipridae; genus Pseudopipra; species Pseudopipra pipra. The sequence continues at coordinate 13,278,242 of NC_087580.1, read as the reverse complement.
CAAGGTAGGCCAGAGCAGTGCGGCTCTGCCAAACCCACCCTGGGCACCCACTGCCAGGCCCAGGGGCACCAGGCCCAGGGTCACCAGGTTGTTTGCCTCTTACATGTGCCCAGACCAGCACAGCCATCACATTCCCAGCTAGTTACGCTGTTTCTCAGGCAGAGCAGGCTCTGTGGGTGCCCTCGGCAGCACAGGAGGAGCACAGGAGCAGTTCCCAGGGCCTGGGGAAGCAAATGGGTTCATGGAGGTGAGGACAAAGTGTCCAAAGCATGGGAGCTTTGAAGCTGAGCTCTTCTCCGGGGTCCTTCTGCTTCAAGCCCTGCAGAGGCTCGGGAGGCAGCTTTGGCAACTTACCCCCCCTCTTGTGCCTCCTGCCTGCCTCTTGGAAAAAGGCACTCATTGGCATCACAGTGCCTGTGTCTCTCTCCGAACTCGGCGAAAGCATTAATGTCCCCCGTGTCTGTCAGGTGCAGCTCTCCCTGACTCTGTCCCTAAGAGCACACGGCTGCTTGCTCTGCCCTGCTCTGCCAGGAAGGCCCAAGCCCCTCTCACCTCTAGTTGGATCATCTTATTTGTGATGCCAATCTTCTCAGCCTTGAAATTCAGCTTCACCTCAAAGTCTGTGCGAGGCCCAACGATGCCCCTGCCTTGCGATGCAGAGAAGTCATCTCCAAGGTCGTCCAGCCCACTGAGATGCCATGCCATGGGCAGTGGGCTGTCGTTTCTTAGGACCAGGGTCTGGGTGTCAGTCCTGCAGAGACAGGAAGACACTCAGCGTCAGTGCTGGGTGGTCACACCAGCCTGGCCACTGAATGCGGCTCAAAGCAGCTCCATCTGAGCCTCTGGAACCAGAGTCAAACCTCTTCTCTTTGTCACGAGCCTTGGAGTGCCCTCAGCCGTGGGATGACTGACCTGTGCAGAAGTATCTTGTTGAAATGCAGCTCCTGGGGGCTGACCCTCAGCTTCACTTGCACCCCTTCGCAGCACAGTTGGAAGACCACTGGCTCTGGGTTGTCCTTGATCCAGCAGACGAGACTGTCTTCCAGGAGGCCAGCAGAAGTCGGGTACGCCCAAACACTCAGCTTCTGAACCCGTCCCCACAAACAGAAATACAAAGAGCCCTCTGTGAGCAGGAGGAACGGCACTTCTGCGGTGCCTGCCCTACCTGCTCGCCTCCTACCTTCTTCTCTTTGGGCTGCAGCCTCATGCTGGGAGGGTCCAAAAGGAACGTCTCTCCTTTGCTGTCGTTCTCAAAGGAGAAATGCACCTCTGCCTCCATGGGGGAGTCGTTGAGGATGGTTAACTTTTCGCTGTTGCTGTCAGAAGGCTCCAGTCCTGACTGTCTGGCCACACTGACACCAGCAAGCCCTGAGTCATCTCGGGAGGGTGTGAGGGGAAACAGGAGGGACAAGATCGTTCCAGACCTGGGTCAAGATAGGCCAGAGCAGTGCGGCTCTGCCAAACCCACCCTGGGCACCCACTGCCAGGCCCAGGGTCACCAGAGCTTGTGGACACAGAGCCCATTTATCAGGAGTTTTTCCGCACAAGATGTCCGGGTCAGCCTCTGATCGCTGACACAGCACGCATGCTGGAGGGAGAGAGACAGTGGCCCCGGGCATGGCACCTGTGCTGCCCACCCTGACAGCCCCTCTGCCAGGCTGCGGGAGGGGCACTTTGCTCTCACCTGGCTCCCTGTCTTCGGGGGCTTCCTGCCTGTCTTCGGGGGCTTGGTCTTCTCTCTGTTCAGGGGCTTCCTGTCTCTCTTCGGGGGCTTGCTCCCTTTCTTCGGGGGCTTGCTCGTGTCTGTCTGCCATGGTGATGTCAGCAGGGCGTCTGTCCTCGGAACACTGAGGTCGCTTCCAAGGTGCTCCTCCACTGGTTCCGAGGCAGGAAACACTGACACGACCCCGATGTTACCTGACTGTCAGGGCTGGAGCTGCTCGTCTCCTGTGAGGGGGATTCCAGAGTCTCCTCTGATGTTGCCTGTTGGGTGGTATGGAGGTTGCTGGTCTGTGGTGCTGAAGATCCAGGAGATGGCAGCTGGGCACTGGGGCTGGGGCTGACGGTCTCCAGTGCTGGAGAACCGGGAGACAGCCCTGATAGCGCCAGGCTGGCTGTGTTGGGGCTGATGGTCTCAAGTTCCCTGGAGCTGTCAGAAGGCTCCAGTCCTGACAGTCAGGCCATGCTGGGGCCAGCAAGCTCTGAGTCATCTCAGGAGGCTGTGAGGGGAAGCAGGAATGTCAAGGCCACCCCAGGCCCAGCCAGGATAGGCCAGAGCAGTGCGGCTCTGCCAAACCCACCCTGGGCACCCACTGCCAGGCCCAGGGGCACCAGGCCCAGGGTTACCAGGTGCTTTGCTTCTTACCTGGCTCCCTCCCTTTGGGGGCCTCCTCCTCTCTGTCTGATGTGGGACATGTCAGTGGTGGGTCCCTGTCTCACCGTCTGAGCGGTGAGTGGGGCTCCCAGCACTGGGTGCTCTAACACGGCTTCTCTCATGGCGACTTCGGAATGTTCTGCATGAGTTCCGGGTCCGACGCTGCTGGCGGGAGTGGTGTTGCCTTTGGCAAGTCCTGGCTGCTGTTTCCCCTGGATTTCGCCTCCCAGCACTCGGCGCTGGCGTGCACTTCCTGTCATGGGGACTTCTGCACCGGCCGGATGGATTTGGGGTCTGACGTTGCAGGCGGGAGCGGTTTCGCCTGCGGAATGTCCTTGAGTGTCTCTGCCTGGGCCTGCGCCTCCCAGGACTTGGTGCTGGCACATGGCTCCTGTCCTGGGGGCTTCCGGACCGAAGGTGTGGAATTTGGGCCCGACGTTGCCGGCGGGAGTGGTTTTGCCGGCGGTCAGGCCCCTGACTGCTGGAGCAGCTGCTGTCCTCAGTTTCTGGGAAGCTGCTGTGGGACGACCCCGATGTTACCTGACTGTCAGGGCTGGAGCTGCTCGTCTCCTGTGAGGGGGATTCCAGAGTCTCCTCTGATGTTGCCTGTTGGGTGCTATGGAGGTTGCTGGTCTGTGGTGCTGAAGATCCAGGAGATGGCAGCTGGGCGCTGGGGCTGGGGCTGACGGTCTCCAGTGCTGGAGAACCGGGAGACAGCCCTGATAGCGCCAGGCTGCCTGTGTTGGGGCTGATGGTCTCAGGTTCCCTGGAGCTGTCAGAAGGCTCCAGTTCTGACTGTCTGGCCACACTGACACCAGCAAGCCCTGAGTCATCTCGGGAGGGTGTGAGGGGAAACAGGAGGGACAAGATCGTTCCAGACCTGGGTCAAGGTAGGCCAGAGCAGTGCGGCTCTGCCAAACCCACCCTGGGCACCCACTGCCAGGCCCAGGGGCACCAGGCCCAGGGTCACCAGGTTGTTTGCCTCTTACATGTGCCCAGACCAGCACAGCCATCACATTCCCAGCTAGTTACGCTGTTTCTCAGGCAGAGCAGGCTCTGTGGGTGCCCTCGGCAGCACAGGAGGAGCACAGGAGCAGTTCCCAGGGCCTGGGGAAGCAAATGGGTTCATGGAGGTGAGGACAAAGTGTCCAAAGCATGGGAGCTTTGAAGCTGAGCTCTTCTCCGGGGTCCTTCTGCTTCAAGCCCTGCAGAGGCTCGGGAGGCAGCTTTGGCAACTTACCCCCCCTCTTGTGCCTCCTGCCTGCCTCTTGGAAAAAGGCACTCATTGGCATCACAGTGCCTGTGTCTCTCTCCGAACTCGGCGAAAGCATTAATGTCCCCCGTGTCTGTCAGGTGCAGCTCTCCCTGACTCTGTCCCTAAGAGCACACGGCTGCTTGCTCTGCCCTGCTCTGCCAGGAAGGCCCAAGCCCCTCTCACCTCTAGTTGGATCATCTTATTTGTGATGCCAATCTTCTCAGCCTTGAAATTCAGCTTCACCTCAAAGTCTGTGCGAGGCCCAACGATGCCCCTGCCTTGCGATGCAGAGAAGTCATCTCCAAGGTCGTCCAGCCCACTGAGATGCCATGCCATGGGCAGTGGGCTGTCGTTTCTTAGGACCAGGGTCTGGGTGTCAGTCCTGCAGAGACAGGAAGACACTCAGCGTCAGTGCTGGGTGGTCACACCAGCCTGGCCACTGAATGCGGCTCAAAGCAGCTCCATCTGAGCCTCTGGAACCAGAGTCAAACCTCTTCTCTTTGTCACGAGCCTTGGAGTGCCCTCAGCCGTGGGATGACTGACCTGTGCAGAAGTATCTTGTTGAAATGCAGCTCCTGGGGGCTGACCCTCAGCTTCACTTGCACCCCTTGGCAGCACAGTTGGAAGACCACTGGCTCTGGGTTGTCCTTGATCCAGCAGACGAGACTGTCTTCCAGGAGGCCAGCAGAAGTCGGGTACGCCCAAACACTCAGCTTCTGAACCCGTCCCCACAAACAGAAATACAAAGAGCCCTCTGTGAGCAGGAGGAACGGCACTTCTGCGGTGCCTGCCCTACCTGCTCACCTCCTACCTTCTTCTCTTTGGGCTGCAGCCTCATGCTGGGAGGGTCCAAAAGGAACGTCTCTCCTTTGCTGTCATTCTCAAAGGAGAAATGCACCTCTGCCTCCATGGGGGAGTCGTTGAGGATGGTTAACTTTTCGCTGTTGCTGTCAGAAGGCTCCAGTCCTGACTGTCTGGCCACACTGACACCAGCAAGCCCTGAGTCATCTCGGGAGGGTGTGAGGGGAAACAGGAGGGACAAGATCGTTCCAGACCTGGGTCAAGATAGGCCAGAGCAGTGCGGCTCTGCCAAACCCACCCTGGGCACCCACTGCCAGGCCCAGGGTCACCAGAGCTTGTGGACACAGAGCCCATTTATCAGGAGTTTTTCCGCACAAGATGTCCGGGTCAGCCTCTGATCGCTGACACAGCACGCATGCTGGAGGGAGAGAGACAGTGGCCCCGGGCATGGCACCTGTGCTGCCCACCCTGACAGCCCCTCTGCCAGGCTGCGGGAGGGGCACTTTGCTCTCACCTGGCTCCCTGTCTTCGGGGGCTTCCTGCCTGTCTTCGGGGGCTTGGTCCTCTCTCTGTTCAGGGGCTTCCTGTCTCTCTTCGGGGGCTTGCTCCCTTTCTTCGGGGGCTTGCTCGTGTCTGTCTGCCATGGTGATGTCAGCAGGGCGTCTGTCCTCGGAACACCGAGGTCGCTTCCAAGGTGCTCCTCCACTGGTTCCGAGGCAGGAAACACTGACACGACCCCGATGTTACCTGACTGTCAGGGCTGGAGCTGCTCGTCTCCTGTGAGGGGGATTCCAGAGTCTCCTCCGATGTTGCCTGTTGGGTGGTGTGGAGGTTGCTGGTCTGTGGTGCTGAAGATCCAGGAGATGGCAGCTGGGCACTGGGGCTGGGGCTGACGGTCTCCAGTGCTGGAGAACTGGGAGACAGCCCTGATAGCGCCAGGCTGGCTGTGTTGGGGCTGATGGTCTCAAGTTCCCTGGAGCTGTCAGAAGGCTCCAGTCCTGACAGTCAGGCCATGCTGGGGCCAGCAAGCTCTGAGTCATCTCAGGAGGCTGTGAGGGGAAGCAGGAATGTCAAGGCCACCCCAGGCCCAGCCAGGATAGGCCAGAGCAGTGCGGCTCTGCCAAACCCACCCTGGGCACCCACTGCCAGGCCCAGGGGCACCAGGCCCAGGGTTACCAGGTGCTTTGCTTCTTACCTGGCTCCCTCCCTTTGGGGGCCTCCTCCTCTCTGTCTGATGTGGGACATGTCAGTGGTGGGTCCCTGTCTCAGGGACCACGTCTGAGCGGTGAGTGGGGCTCCCAGCACTGGGTGCTCTAACACGGCTTCTCTCATGGCGACTTCGGAATGTTCTGCATGAGTTCCGGGTCCGACGCTGCTGGCGGGAGTGGTGTTGCCTTTGGCAAGTCCTGGCTGCTGTTTCCCCTGGATTTCGCCTCCCAGCACTCGGCGCTGGCGTGCACTTCCTGTCATGGGGACTTCTGCACCGGCCGGATGGATTTGGGGTCTGACGTTGCAGGCGGGAGCGGTTTCGCCTGCGGAATGTCCTTGAGTGTCTCTGCCTGGGCCTGCGCCTCCCAGGACTTGGTGCTGGCACATGGCTCCTGTCCTGGGGGCTTCCGGACCGAAGGTGTGGAATTTGGGCCCGACGTTGCCGGCAGGAGTGGTTTTGCCGGCGGTCAGGCCCCTGACTGCTGGAGCAGCTGCTGTCCTCAGTTTCTGGGAAGCTGCTGTGGGACGACCCCGATGTTACCTGACTGTCAGGGCTGGAGCTGCTCGTCTCCTGTGAGGGGGATTCCAGAGTCTCCTCTGATGTTGCCTGTTGGGTGCTATGGAGGTTGCTGGTCTGTGGTGCTGAAGATCCAGGAGATGGCGGCTGGGCGCTGGGGCTGGGGCTGACGATCTCCAGTGCTGGAGAACCGGGAGACAGCCCTGATAGCGCCAGGCTGCCTGTGTTGGGGCTGATGGTCTCAGGTTCCCTGGAGCTGTCAGAAGGCTCCAGTTCTGACTGTCTGGCCACACTGACACCAGCAAGCCCTGAGTCATCTCGGGAGGGTGTGAGGGGAAACAGGAGGGACAAGATCGTTCCAGACCTGGGTCAAGGTAGGCCAGAGCAGTGCGGCTCTGCCAAACCCACCCTGGGCACCCACTGCCAGGCCCAGGGGCACCAGGCCCAGGGTCACCAGGTTGTTTGCCTCTTACATGTGCCCAGACCAGCACAGCCATCACATTCCCAGCTAGTTACGCTGTTTCTCAGGCAGAGCAGGCTCTGTGGGTGCCCTCGGCAGCACAGGAGGAGCACAGGAGCAGTTCCCAGGGCCTGGGGAAGCAAATGGGTTCATGGAGGTGAGGACAAAGTGTCCAAAGCATGGGAGCTTTGAAGCTGAGCTCTTCTCCGGGGTCCTTCTGCTTCAAGCCCTGCAGAGGCTCGGGAGGCAGCTTTGGCAACTTACCCCCCCTCTTGTGCCTCCTGCCTGCCTCTTGGAAAAAGGCACTCATTGGCATCACAGTGCCTGTGTCTCTCTCCGAACTCGGCGAAAGCATTAATGTCCCCCGTGTCTGTCAGGTGCAGCTCTCCCTGACTCTGTCCCTAAGAGCACACGGCTGCTTGCTCTGCCCTGCTCTGCCAGGAAGGCCCAAGCCCCTCTCACCTCTAGTTGGATCATCTTATTTGTGATGCCAATCTTCTCAGCCTTGAAATTCAGCTTCACCTCAAAGTCTGTGCGGGGCCCAACGATGCCCCTGCCTTGCGATGCAGAGAAGTCATCTCCAAGGTCGTCCAGCCCACTGAGATGCCATGCCATGGGCAGTGGGCTGTCGTTTCTTAGGACCAGGGTCTGGGTGTCAGTCCTGCAGAGACAGGAAGACACTCAGCGTCAGTGCTGGGTGGTCACACCAGCCTGGCCACTGAATGCGGCTCAAAGCAGCTCCATCTGAGCCTCTGGAACCAGAGTCAAACCTCTTCTCTTTGTCACGAGCCTTGGAGTGCCCTCAGCCGTGGGATGACTGACCTGTGCAGAAGTATCTTGTTGAAATGCAGCTCCTGGGGGCTGACCCTCAGCTTCACTTGCACCCCTTCGCAGCACAGTTGGAAGACCACTGGCTCTGGGTTGTCCTTGATCCAGCAGACGAGACTGTCTTCCAGGAGGCCAGCAGAAGTCGGGTACGCCCAAACACTCAGCTTCTGAACCCGTCCCCACAAACAGAAATACAAAGAGCCCTCTGTGAGCAGGAGGAACGGCACTTCTGCGGTGCCTGCCCTACCTGCTCACCTCCTACCTTCTTCTCTTTGGGCTGCAGCCTCATGCTGGGAGGGTCCAAAAGGAACGTCTCTCCTTTGCTGTCATTCTCAAAGGAGAAATGCACCTCTGCCTCCATGGGGGAGTCGTTGAGGATGGTTAACTTTTCGCTGTTGCTGTCAGAAGGCTCCAGTCCTGACTGTCTGGCCACACTGACACCAGCAAGCCCTGAGTCATCTCGGGAGGGTGTGAGGGGAAACAGGAGGGACAAGATCGTTCCAGACCTGGGTCAAGATAGGCCAGAGCAGTGCGGCTCTGCCAAACCCACCCTGGGCACCCACTGCCAGGCCCAGGGTCACCAGAGCTTGTGGACACAGAGCCCATTTATCTGGAGTTTTTCCGCACAAGATGTCCGGGTCAGCCTCTGATCGCTGACACAGCACGCATGCTGGAGGGAGAGAGACAGTGGCCCCGGGCATGGCACCTGTGCTGCCCACCCTGACAGCCCCTCTGCCAGGCTGCGGGAGGGGCACTTTGCTCTCACCTGGCTCCCTGTCTTCGGGGGCTTCCTGCCTGTCTTCGGGGGCTTGGTCCTCTCTCTGTTCAGGGGCTTCCTGTCTCTCTTCGGGGGCTTGCTCCCTTTCTTCGGGGGCTTGCTCGTGTCTGTCTGCCATGGTGATGTCAGCAGGGCGTCTGTCCTCGGAACACCGAGGTCGCTTCCAAGGTGCTCCTCCACTGGTTCCGAGGCAGGAAACACTGACACGACCCCGATGTTACCTGACTGTCAGGGCTGGAGCTGCTCGTCTCCTGTGAGGGGGATTCCAGAGTCTCCTCCGATGTTGCCTGTTGGGTGGTGTGGAGGTTGCTGGTCTGTGGTGCTGAAGATCCAGGAGATGGCAGCTGGGCACTGGGGCTGGGGCTGACGGTCTCCAGTGCTGGAGAACTGGGAGACAGCCCTGATAGCGCCAGGCTGGCTGTGTTGGGGCTGATGGTCTCAAGTTCCCTGGAGCTGTCAGAAGGCTCCAGTCCTGACAGTCAGGCCATGCTGGGGCCAGCAAGCTCTGAGTCATCTCAGGAGGCTGTGAGGGGAAGCAGGAATGTCAAGGCCACCCCAGGCCCAGCCAGGATAGGCCAGAGCAGTGCGGCTCTGCCAAACCCACCCTGGGCACCCACTGCCAGGCCCAGGGGCACCAGGCCCAGGGTTACCAGGTGCTTTGCTTCTTACCTGGCTCCCTCCCTTTGGGGGCCTCCTCCTCTCTGTCTGATGTGGGACATGTCAGTGGTGGGTCCCTGTCTCAGGGACCACGTCTGAGCGGTGAGTGGGGCTCCCAGCACTGGGTGCTCTAACACGGCTTCTCTCATGGCGACTTCGGAATGTTCTGCATGAGTTCCGGGTCCGACGCTGCTGGCGGGAGTGGTGTTGCCTTTGGCAAGTCCTGGCTGCTGTTTCCCCTGGATTTCGCCTCCCAGCACTCGGCGCTGGCGTGCACTTCCTGTCATGGGGACTTCTGCACCGGCCGGATGGATTTGGGGTCTGACGTTGCAGGCGGGAGCGGTTTCGCCTGCGGAATGTCCTTGAGTGTCTCTGCCTGGGCCTGCGCCTCCCAGGACTTGGTGCTGGCACATGGCTCCTGTCCTGGGGGCTTCCGGACCGAAGGTGTGGAATTTGGGCCCGACGTTGCCGGCAGGAGTGGTTTTGCCGGCGGTCAGGCCCCTGACTGCTGGAGCAGCTGCTGTCCTCAGTTTCTGGGAAGCTGCTGTGGGACGACCCCGATGTTACCTGACTGTCAGGGCTGGAGCTGCTCGTCTCCTGTGAGGGGGATTCCAGAGTCTCCTCTGATGTTGCCTGTTGGGTGCTATGGAGGTTGCTGGTCTGTGGTGCTGAAGATCCAGGAGATGGCAGCTGGGCGCTGGGGCTGGGGCTGACGGTCTCCAGTGCTGGAGAACCGGGAGACAGCCCTGATAGCGCCAGGCTGCCTGTGTTGGGGCTGATGGTCTCAGGTTCCCTGGAGCTGTCAGAAGGCTCCAGTTCTGACTGTCTGGCCACACTGACACCAGCAAGCCCTGAGTCATCTCGGGAGGGTGTGAGGGGAAACAGGAGGGACAAGATCGTTCCAGACCTGGGTCAAGGTAGGCCAGAGCAGTGCGGCTCTGCCAAACCCACCCTGGGCACCCACTGCCAGGCCCAGGGGCACCAGGCCCAGGGTCACCAGGTTGTTTGCCTCTTACATGTGCCCAGACCAGCACAGCCATCACATTCCCAGCTAGTTACGCTGTTTCTCAGGCAGAGCAGGCTCTGTGGGTGCCCTCGGCAGCACAGGAGGAGCACAGGAGCAGTTCCCAGGGCCTGGGGAAGCAAATGGGTTCATGGAGGTGAGGACAAAGTGTCCAAAGCATGGGAGCTTTGAAGCTGAGCTCTTCTCCGGGGTCCTTCTGCTTCAAGCCCTGCAGAGGCTCGGGAGGCAGCTTTGGCAACTTACCCCCCCTCTTGTGCCTCCTGCCTGCCTCTTGGAAAAAGGCACTCATTGGCATCACAGTGCCTGTGTCTCTCTCCGAACTCGGCGAAAGCATTAATGTCCCCCGTGTCTGTCAGGTGCAGCTCTCCCTGACTCTGTCCCTAAGAGCACACGGCTGCTTGCTCTGCCCTGCTCTGCCAGGAAGGCCCAAGCCCCTCTCACCTCTAGTTGGATCATCTTATTTGTGATGCCAATCTTCTCAGCCTTGAAATTCAGCTTCACCTCAAAGTCTGTGCGAGGCCCAACGATGCCCCTGCCTTGCGATGCAGAGAAGTCATCTCCAAGGTCGTCCAGCCCACTGAGATGCCATGCCATGGGCAGTGGGCTGTCGTTTCTTAGGACCAGGGTCTGGGTGTCAGTCCTGCAGAGACAGGAAGACACTCAGCGTCAGTGCTGGGTGGTCACACCAGCCTGGCCACTGAATGCGGCTCAAAGCAGCTCCATCTGAGCCTCTGGAACCAGAGTCAAACCTCTTCTCTTTGTCACGAGCCTTGGAGTGCCCTCAGCCGTGGGATGACTGACCTGTGCAGAAGTATCTTGTTGAAATGCAGCTCCTGGGGGCTGACCCTCAGCTTCACTTGCACCCCTTCGCAGCACAGTTGGAAGACCACTGGCTCTGGGTTGTCCTTGATCCAGCAGACGAGACTGTCTTCCAGGAGGCCAGCAGAAGTCGGGTACGCCCAAACACTCAGCTTCTGAACCCGTCCCCACAAACAGAAATACAAAGAGCCCTCTGTGAGCAGGAGGAACGGCACTTCTGCGGTGCCTGCCCTACCTGCTCACCTCCTACCTTCTTCTCTTTGGGCTGCAGCCTCATGCTGGGAGGGTCCAAAAGGAACGTCTCTCCTTTGCTGTCATTCTCAAAGGAGAAATGCACCTCTGCCTCCATGGGGGAGTCGTTGAGGATGGTTAACTTTTCGCTGTTGCCGGGGCAGTTCTGTGCCTTGTACCTGTCCAGAGAAGGGGAAAAGGCTGCAGAGGAGACTGTTGCCCTCACCACACACTGAGGAAAGCACCATGTGCTGGCAGCAGGAGGTGGCACTGGAAGACCATGGTCTAACAAGCAGGAGAAGAAAAAGGATCCCTGTCAGGGGCACGAGGCACGGTCTGTGTGCTCATCCTGCTGGGTGACTCAGGCAGCACCATCTGGCCCAGCCAGAAGGTCACAAGGGGCAGCCCTGGCTCTGAGGTCGGGGGTGCAGTGTGGGATGCTCCTGTGGCCCAGTCTGAGGCTGGAACAGAAGCCTCTGAACACTTCAGCTTTTTGACCCAGTGTTGCTTTCATGTGTTGAGGGGTTGTTTTGCAGAAAGCATCCCAGCTGATCTCCAAGGGCGGTTGTCAAAAAGCAGGAATTGGGGCTTCATGAACAACAGACAACACCTTTCAGACCCCAGAAAAGGATCCAGATTCTGTGAAACCCCCCAGATTTGACTAGTATGTCAAATATTCCCTGCTCACAACTGCCCAAGTTGCCAGAAATTCCACAGGTCCACCAGGCTCCCCTCTGCCCCAGGAGCCATCAGGATCCACCCCAGCCCCTGCTGCTCACCTCGTAGCTGTAGGCTTCTCCAACCAAAACTTTCCCCATTTCCAGTTCCTCAGAGCTGAGTTGGAGGCAGGGCTCGAGGCCTTCCCTTGTGAGTCGCAGGGGCAGCCTGGTCTCACGGCCTGGGGAGAGATTTCCATTTCAGTAGAGTAATTCTTACTCTCTTATCCTGTTTTTTCCAGGCTGCCTCAGTGCCAGTCCCTGACTCTGAGATGGGTGAGACCAGCTCCTTCCAATTTCTAACCCACCCCTCGGGCTTGTTTCCCGTTTAGCCACCAGTTTGCACCCTGAAAAAGCGATGCCAAGTTTAAAACATGATTTCTGCAGTGATAGGTTAGATATACAAAAGAAATTCTTCCCTGGGAGGGTGGTGAGAACCTAGCACAGGTTGCCCAGGGAGGTTGTGGCTGCCCTGTCCCTGGCAGTGTTCAAGGTCAGGTTGGACGGGGCTCTGAGATACCTGGGCTAGTGGAAGGTGTCCCTGCCTGTAGAAGATATTGCAGAAACCTGGTTGGTAGAGAGAGGACACATTAAAGATTCTATACCGCTGGTCTCACGCTAAAGCAAGAAAACTATTAGAAGGTCACTAATCAGTGTGTTTGTGAAACTGCTTTGTTTAAGAAACTGCAAGGCTGCATTGTCTGCTGTGAAGCTGTATTGTTTAAGAAACTGCATACGTGATAGAAAAATTAGAGCAACAGGATGGGAAAGGTAGAGAAAGTAGCAAATAGTAAATAAAGTAACTATAGCCATGAGAAAGAGGCAGCATTTGCGCAAATAGAACTTAGGTAATTAGGAGCCAATGATGAGCTTGTATTTGGAATATTAATGAGCCTAATTATTAACCTTTATAAGCATGGAGCTTACAGCAATAAAGTTGGATTAGTCATGATCAATACTGTGATCGTGTGATACTTTCCCGTCGTCCGCAACAAATGGTGACCTCCGACGTGATAATTTAAAGAAACGGGGGAATCCACGGTTGGGATGGCATAGTGTCGGAGCCTTAGCAGCGAAGGCTGGTCAAAAAGTCAAATTGAGGAGTGACTTGGACCTGGAACTGGTCAAAAAGTTGGCAGAATTTGCGACTTCGGACCCGGATCAAAAAGTGGGCAACTGCAACTTCGGATCCTTAAAGCGTCACTTGGGACGAGTTCCACCGTACGTGCTGCCGGACCCTGGAGGCTGCAAGAGCGCGCTAAAAATAGGTAAAAAATGGAAAGGGAAGCAGCATATAGTTTATTTTCTGAATTTTTGCAGAAAAAGGGTATTAAAGATATAGATTTAAAAAAGGAATTACCAGGATTGCTTGCTTTTGGGTATGCAAAAGGGTGTTTTATCAACCCGCATACCGTGCATTCTTTAGAAGAGTGGCGAAAGTTTGGAGATAAAATATGTGAGGCCATTCTAGAAGAGGATAAAGTTGCAAAAAAGCTGGGAAAGTTTTGGAAAGCTGTGAATGATACATTGTTACAACATGAGGCAGAGAAACGAGCTGCTGAGCAAGCTCGAGGTATGCAGGAACACAACAGAGATTGGTTCTCTATTTCCCCTACCCCCCCTGCATTTCAATCAGTTATGCTCCCAGCACAGCCGTCTGCCCCCCCTCCTAATGAAAATACGGCTCCCCCTTCTGCAACCCCTCCTGACCCTCCTGCCCCTGCAGAACCTTTAAGCAATAACGCTGATCCATTGCTGGAGCCACCAGCACCCCCTCCTCCTGCTTTAGATGCTGTGATGCCTGTCCCTGGGGCAAGCACTGACCCGGCGGGGGCCATAGCCAAGGAGAGGAGAGATACATGGGCAGCGATTGCTAAACATTGCCTGTCAGAAGAATTGCAGGGGGCAGAGGGCATGGCATTTCCAGTTATTTATAATCAAATGCCAGGGGGAGGGCTAAATGCCACTATAACTCCATTAGATTGGAAACTTTTGGCACAACTGCGGAGCACTGTAAGTGAATTTGGTTTGCATGGAGAACCTGTTAAACAAATGTTAGATTATTTCTGGGCCACTCAACTTTTACTACCCTCAGATCTCCATTCCATTTCGAGAATGATACTTACAGAACATCAGCAGCTTTTGTTTAATGCTTATTGGCAAGCATATGTTAATGAAAGTGTTGCTGTGATCAGGCAACCAGGGGATCCTTTACACGGCGTTACAGCAGACGAACTAATGGGAACAGGTCCATATTCACGAACCGAAGCACAAGTACACATTGGGGCAGATAAAATTAGAGAGGCCATGGACCTTGTAAGGAAAGCATTAAATAGAGTCAAGGAGCCAGGGGGAGTGCCATTATATATGAGCTTAAAACAGGGAAGGAATGAATCTTTTGGTGAATATGTTGACAAGTTAACAGCTGCTATCACAAAAGCTGGGGTCCCAGATTATATGAAGGGAACCATGCTAAAGCAGTGTGTTTTGCAAAATGCTAACTCAATGGTTAAACAAGTAATAAATACATTGGGTCCTTATTGGACTATAGAAGAATTATTAGACAAAGTATTGCAAATACCAACAGGAGAGAATGCATTTTTAGTCAATGCTATTCAGGATTTTACTAAAGGGCTTAAAGAACAGACTCAGGACTTAGTTAAGGAGCTTAAAGAACAGGCTCAAAATTCCCAAATTCAAGTGTTAGCAGCTCTTGCACCCCTCCAGGGAAAGGCTAATAACTCCACAGATGGAAAAACTCGATCAAAGTGTTATCGATGCGGAGCTACTGGACACTTCAGAAGGGAGTGCCGAGCAACAGGAATTTGGTGCCAGCAGTGTCAGAACTCCACCCACAACACTTCTGTTTGTCGGAGCCGGTCGGGAAACTCACGGCGGAGCGCGAGATACAGCAGTGGCCGCGCCAAGACACAAGTCGTCGCTGCAGCACAGATAACCCCAGCCAGCAACTTTTCACCGAACAATCCATTCCATGGACAGGAGAACTGCTGCAACCTGCCACAACCACAGCCTCAGCCAATGCTTTCGGATTACAACCTGCCACAGCCGGTAGCCTCGGATTGGATTTGGCCACGACACTAGAGGTCACTTTGCTATCCACCCAACCTCAAAAGATTCCTACTGGTATCTACGGGCCTTTGGTAATAAATAAACAAGCATTTGGGGCACTGTTGATTGGCAGATCGTCGGCTAGCCTTGCTGGATTATTTGTGCTGCCTGGATTAATTGATGCTGACTACACTGGACAGATAATGGTTATGGCATATACTATTTTTCCACCTTTAAGGATTCCTAAAGGACAACGTATTGCTCAATTAATACCCCTGCCACAGTTAGCAAAACCTTTAACCAATGACCGACAACTGATGCAACGTGGAGATCGTGGATTTGGTTCTACAAGGGGACTTACCTTACTGACACTGGATTTAAGTGAGAGGCCAAAACATAAAGTTACAATTATATGGAAAGATCAAACAAAAACACTGGATGCTTTACTAGATTCAGGAGCTGATTCCAGTATAATAGCTCCTCATTGTTGGCCTAGACACTGGCCTCTGCAACCTGCTACTACAACTGTGACTGGCATTGGGGGTGCCTCAATTGCTATGCGGACTCCTACTGTGAACATCGAGGTGGAAGGTCGTGTGGCCAGTGCTGTCCTGTCTGTTGTGCAGCTTCCACCAACAGTACAATGCTTAATCGGGAGAGATGTTTTGACACAAATTGGGATGAAACTCTCCAATGATTACCCTTTGGGGGAATAGCCATTGCTTGGTCTTTCCCAATTCCTATTACTTGGATTGTTGATACTCCAGTATGGGTTAAGCAATGGCCTTTAAAACGGGAAAGCTTGGAAGCTGCTCATGAATTAGTACAAGAACAAATTGATCAAGGACACTTAAAACTTTCTGCTAGTCCCTGGAATACACCTATATTTGTAATAAAGAAAAAGTCTGGAAAATATCGATTATTGCATGATCTAAGAGTAGTTAACTCACAAATGGAAGCCATGGGAGCTTTACAGCCTGGACTACCAAATCCTGCAATGCTTCCCATGGATTGGTCCTTACTGATTGTAGACTTAAAGGATTGTTTCTTTACAATTCAATTGCACCCTCGGGATACTAAACGTTTTGCTTTTACATTACCTGCTATTAACAGAGAAAGACCTGACCAACGATTTGAATGGACAGTATTACCACAAGGGATGAGGAACAGTCCTACCTTATGTCAACTATATGTGGATACTGCCTTACAAGCCTTGCGAAGAAGATGGCCTGACTGCATAATCTATCACTATATGGATGATATTTTGTTTTGCCAGCCTGAAGAGTTTGTACCCGAACAAATACAAATAATTCGCAGACATTTGGAACAATATAAGTTAATAATAGCAGATGAAAAAATTCAAACGACAGAACCATGGAGATATTTGGGGTGGACTATCTCTCGACATGCTGTTATCCCACAGAAATTGGTATTTCAATCAAAATTGCGCACTGTGAATGATGCACAAAAACTTCTTGGGGATTTACAGTGGTTACGCCCTGTTGTGGGAATCCCTGCTGACCTTTTAGCTGAATTGCGACCCCTATTAAAAGGAACAGACCCAACAACCAAAATTACTGTCACAAAACACCAACAACTCATACTCCAACAAATTTTAGATTGTGTCACTCAGGGCCGTGTTCGGAGAAGACAATGGGAATTACCTTTAGAACTTACCTTTTGGGCTGACAAACGATACATTTTGGGTGCTATTACACAATCACAAACAGAAACGGGGGAGGATATAGGGGTTTTAGAATGGTTATCAACTAGCATACAACAGCCTAAAACACTTTTACAAAAAATTGAAATGTTGGCAGCCCTGATAAAAAAGGGTCGAGAGCGTGTGTTACAAATTGATGCTCAAGAGCCTGCACGTATACGATTACCAATGCAGAAAAATGATCTTGATTGGTACCTATGTACTAATGAGGGTCTTCAAGAAGCATTATTAGGACTGACATGTCCCATAATCACCAGTAGACTGCACAATGTCCCTACAGCATGGATTGGTTCTTGGCAATGGATACTGAAACCTAAAAAACAGGAACAACCAATTCCACATGCACGAACAGTTTACACAGATGCTGGCAAAAAATCTCACACTGCTGCCCTAACCTGGTTAGAGAAAGGAGAATGGAAGCATGAAATTTTAACAGGAGAACCTACAGATTCATTACAAACTTTAGAGTTGTTAGCAGTGGTCAGAGCACTGGCTAGCATGGATAGACCCCTTAATATTGTTACTGACTCATTCTATGTAGCAGGGGTAGTTAATCGGATAGAAGGGGCCCTAATTAAAGAAGTCCCAAATAAGAGGCTCTTTCAGTTATTTTGTCAATTATGGTTGGCAGTAACAAACAGAGATCATGACTATGCTGTCATACATGTACGAAGCCATAAATGGGACATTGGGTTGGGTGAAGGAAATGCTAGGGCAGACAGATTAGTTTCTATGGCTACAGAGGATGAGGAAGAATTTACCAAAGCACAGAAAGATCATGAACAATATCATCAAAATGCCAGAGGACTAAAAAGAATGTATGACATCACCTTAAATGATGCTAAAAATATTGTTCGATCCTGCCCAACATGTAGCAATCATAATGGTGGTGTAGGATTGGGTATGGGAGTAAATCCCAGAGGGTTAAAGAGTAATGAAATCTGGCAAATGGATGTTACACATTATGCACCTTTTGGAAGATTTAAATATATACATGTGTGTATTGACACATATAGTCATTTTATGTGGGCTACAGCTCAAACAGGAGAAAAAGCTTTACAAGTAGAAAGACATTTGTGTGAATGTTTTGCTGTGATGGGGAAACCACAACAGATAAAAACAGACAATGGACCTGCCTATGTGGGTACTAGAGTAGGCCAATTTTTGAAAAAGTGGAAAATCACTCACCGCACAGGTATTGCTCACTCTCCCACAGGACAAGCAATCATAGAAAGGGCTCATTACACACTAAAAACGTATCTTGAAAAACATAAAAACATTATTGATATTAAGAAAAGGTTAAGCAAGGTACTGTTTGTCCTGAATCATTTATGCATTTTTGGAGATCAAAAAGATCCTCCTGTAACAATTCATTATACATTAAAACAGGATACAGAGAAACCTGAAGAGGTGTGGGTCAGATTTAAAGATCCACGCACAGGGATTTGGCAAGATCCAGCAAAAGTACTCTATTGGGGAAGAGGTTATCTTTGTGTTTCTTCACCACAGGGACCTCTTTGGATACCTGCCAAGTGGACTCGAGCTGCTGTGAATGTCTCGAGCCCTGCTAATGCAAAGTCACCTGAATGACTTTGAAGTTCAAAAAGATCCCATTAGGGGATGGCTAGCAAAATTAGGTTTAGGACCATGGCTTGCGGAGATCACTAAACAAGCAATTTCGCTTTTACTAATACTGCTGGCTGCTTTATGCATTGTTCCTTGTGCTTTTAAATGCATTCAAAGCATGCTAACAAAGGCAATGAGTGACGTGTTTTTAACATTGTCTAAACAAAGCGGGGGAAGTGTAGAAGATATTGCAGAAACCTGGTTGGTAGAGAGAGGACACATTAAAGATTCTATACCGCTGGTCTCACGCTAAAACAAGAAAACTATTAGAAGGTCACTGATCAGTGTGTTTGTGAAACTGCTTTGTCTAAGAAACTGCAAGACTGCATTGTCTGCTGTGAAGCTGTATTGTTTAAGAAACTGCATACGTGATAGAAAAATTAGAGCAACAGGATGGGAAAGGTAGAGAAAGTAGCAAATAGTAAATAAAGTAACTATAGCCATGAGAAAGAGGCAGCATTTGCGCAAATATAACGTAGGTAATTAGGAGCCAATGATGAGCTTGTATTTGGAATATTAATGAGCCTAATTATTAACCTTTATAAGCATGGAGCTTACAGCAATAAAGTTGGATTAGTCATGATCAATACTGTGATCGTGTGATACTTTCCCGTCGTCCGCAACATCCCCCCACTCCCCAGCCTCTCATGCTCAGTTTGGGGGTCCCACCCTCCCCTTTTCCCCACTCTTCTGACCTCTCCCACCCATTTCTCATCACCCCCCAAACTTCAGTGCCCCTCCCCCTCCACTTTTGGGGGGTCCCACTCCCCTCCCACTCAGTTTGGGGTCCCACTACCCCTTTATCCCCTCTGACCCCCCTTTTCCCACCAACTGCCCCCTTCCCACCCCCCACTCACCCGAGAGCTCCTCGCCCGCAGCCGGGGGGGCTCCCAGCACCACCAGTGCCCAGAGAAATCCCCCAGAAAAGGGTTTGGGGGGGTCCTGGGTGGTCTTTGAGTGTGTTTGGGGGTCCTTGAAGGGCTTTGGGAAAGTGTAGGGGGGTTCCCAGCACATTTTGGTGTGAGCTGGGTGCTTTATTGAGGGGCAGGTGCCCTCCCAAAGCCCCCCCAGAGCGAGATGACATTGGGGGAACACAGGGGGGTCCCCATTCCCGATCCATCCCGGGGCCGGTTCTGCTCCCCCCAAACTCAGCTCCAATCCTTGGGATTCCTTCAAACCCCTCCCCCACTGCCTCCCAGATCTGTCACTGGAGAAAACTGGGAAGCTTTCCTGGGATCACTGGGAGCAACCAGGTGGAGGCAGAGTGACAGCAGGGACAGGGGGGACACACGACCCCCCCAAAAACCTCACGGGGACGGGGAGGGGTCCAGGCAGGGTCTGAGGCCCCAGGGAGGGGTTGTGGCCGCCGCCGGCTCAGGAGCTCTGTGGGGAGAGAAAAGGGGGTGACACCGGGGTGGGGGGTCCCCGGGGGGGCACAGACGCTCTGGGGGGACACACGACCCCCTGGGACCCCCCTCACCTTCTGGCACAGGTAGAAGCCAAGCCCCAGCGCCAGGGAGACGAAGCCCAAGAGGAAGCCCCGACCCCTCCTCCGGAGCAATTCCTCAGGCTGATGGAGCCCGGCAGGGCCGGGGCCGCCGGCGGTGTCCGATCCCGGCAGGAAGCGGGGAGGGCCCGGCGGGGTCTGATAGAAATAAATCAAGGCAGAGCTCTCTCTTTCTTTTGCCCCCTGGGCAGTGACCATCAAGAGCTGTCCCTGCTTCACGGCAGAAGCTGCACACACTTCAACAAAGTCTGTGGAAGAATCTGCTCTGTCAAAGTTGGCCCTGGGCTTTTATGCTTCTCCAGTGATGGATCAGCAGTCACATATTCCCAGGCCAGTGAGCAGCTGACCTGTCAAACTCTGCTTCCAAAAGCAGGATGTGTGTTGGATAGTTGGGGAACCAGGCTGAGTTTGGCCCAATTCAACACTAAACCAACCCCTTGGCACCAGCAGTAACTCCCCACAGAGAGCTGGCAGTGCTTGCATTCTCCCATCAGATTCTTTTCCAGGTAGAACATCCTGCTACAAGGGGTCTGTTACCACCCACCCCAGAAAGGGGGGGGTAACCAGGTTCTTATTAATAAATCCCTTGGGGTGGATTAGAGTGAAATGACACTGAATAATTGGTGTTTGAAAACATATATATGTAGGGTTTATTTTAGAACAGTGTTGTTTCAAAGGTAAACAGGTATGTTGCCATTTTGGGTGTTATCATCTCTATCTCTCATCTACAGCAACATGGCATAAAGAGAACCTTTAGGGAAAATGCATAAGGGAAAGGCAGGATAAGGGTAAGGGAGAGTAAGAGAAAGCAGAGACGACAGGGGAAAGCTGTCTATAGTCACTGCCCACGGGGTCCAGAGATGGAACTTGGCAGTTGCAGCTCCAATGGCTGTCAGTTGAAGTGGTGGCCTTGATCCATTGGGGTGGGGGAGGGAAGCCCCCACACTCCAAGAAGTTACGAGTTATTATATCCATGGACAGTGTTCTGGGCCGTGCCTCGAGCCCCCAACATCTCCTGGGCCTGCGCAGAGTTCCCGTGCGGGGCCTGGGAAAAGGGTTTTTCCTGCCTTTCAAGATTGGTCGAGGGGGGGTGGGCTTTGATGGGCCATCAGAGGTCTAATGCAAAAGTCCTGCAGCTGTATTATATGCCACCCTTTAGCACAGTAGTTTACACAGACCCAATCTTATTACCCCATTTGATATCAAACTTTCTAAATTCCATTAGCACTTCTTTTCAAGGTAGAATTGTAGAAAAAACACCTCTATTGAACAACATCACACCCTAGGCCTGGACAACAAGATCCCACAAGAGACAAAGCAACCTTCAAGCCCAGAACTTTGGAGGTGCTCCAAGGACTGTACGTGCTGTGAAGAGAAAGATGAGGAAGAAGGGGTCCCAAAGCCCCCAAACCCAATTCCCCAAGGGGTGTGTCGGGGGCAGAACTGGGCAGAACTGGGGGGTGGAGAGTTCTGGCATTGGACAGACCATCCTATAAAACTGTAGAACCATTGCCTGGGAGGGCACGCGTCGTGTGTGTTCCCCTGGGCCTGTGGGCCTGATTAAAGGACCTTTTGAGCTGATCTTACACACTGAATTGGCCTGGAGTTTTCTCTCTTGAGCTTACAGGATTAACTAACTAGGTGGCTTTTGCTAAATGCACATCCCAAGGTTTGAAGGTCCCGTTGCCCATTGCTTTCCAGGTGGTTTGGAACAGTCCACTCTACCATTCCACTTTCCCAGAGGCTGGGGCAGGACAGGGAATATGATCCATCCACTCCATGCTGAGCTCTCTGGTCCAGGTGTGCACAAGGTTGTTTTTGAAAAGAGTCCTGCTGTCCAACTCCAGTGTTTCTGGAGGGCTGTGTCTCCAGGACTTGCTTTTCCAGGCCCAGGATGGTGTTCTGGGCAGTGGTGGGAGGCACAGGGTGTGTCTCCTGCCCTCCAGGGGTTGTGTCCATCATTGTCAGCACGTAGAGCTTGCCTTGGTGGGTTTGGGGAGTGTGCTGGGATCAATCTGCCAGCCCTGCCCACATCTCTATCTCAGCCATCATCCCCCACCCCACAGGGGCTTTACCCTCTTGGCCTGTTTGAGGGCAGCACACGTTTCCCAGTTCTGGAGAACCTGGCAGTTGGTGTCCATGGTTAAATGCAGCCCTGGATCACAAGCCCAGCTGGATGTTGCACCTCTTCCCTGAGGACCTGAGGTGTCCTGGGCCCAGCGAGCCAGAAATAATTCCCCCTTGTGTTTCCAGTCCAGCTCTGCCTGAGACACTTTCATCTGGTCAGTCCCATCCCCCTGTCCATTGTTGGATGTCACTCATGAGCCCAACTCTTGACTCCCTGTGCATCTCCAGGATGGACTTTCACAGCCAACCTCTCTGCCTGGGTGGCAGGAGGGCCTGCCCTGATAAGGCCTAAAATCCCATCAGACAATGCCAACAGTGCCAGCTCTCCTGCAAGCTGTCTGTGAGAGCTGAGAGTTACCGGTGGCACCATGGGAATGGTTTTGGTGTTGGATGATGCTCAAACCAGCCTGGTTCACCCAACTCCAAACACACATCCTGCTTTTAGAAGTTGGATGGGACAGAGAAGCTGGTAACTGGCCTGTCCATTTGTGAGGAGCAGTCAATCCCTTCCTACTAGAGAAGTCCAGCCCCCTTTCATCCAGGCAGGTTCTTCTGACACAGCCCTTCTTGGGGTAGATGTGTGGAGATTCCTGCCTTGGCTGGGGACGCCCTCCAAGGACACTCCTCAAGGCTGAGCAAAAGAAATCTCCCCACGACCGTTGGTCTGGGTGAGTTCCATCAGATCTCTACATAATAATTATTTCTTTTGGCTAGCTTTAATATAATTGTTTCAATAATTGCTTCAATATAGTGCACTATCCTATCTTATACTGTACTATAGTAGTTTTAACCTTCATACTGTGTAGTAAATAACTCTGATTAAGATCTTTTGTCTGATCATTTGTAAGAATAAATGATTCATTTTATATAAATATTCTCATTTGGCCAATCATTAAAACTTGTGGGACAAAAATGTTCCAATCCCACTTCTGTAATTCCTTAAATTTAATTTGTTGACAAAATCTGAGGCAAAGATTGGATCCCTATTCCTTGAGGCTCTGCAGTGCAACAATGGCTCCTTGATTCCATGAAGTTGCACTGTTTCCCACCGTTCTTGGGCTCCATAAGGCCCTGCAGTGTGACAACAGCCCACTGATTCCATCATTTTCCCCAGTGTCACAATGGACCCTTGATTCCATGAGATTCCTCAGTGTCCCATTGGTTCCCTTTGGTTCCAAAAGTTTCTGGGATGTCACACTGGCCCCTTGATTCCCTGACATTCCACAGAGTCCTGGGGTCCTTTTGATTCCATGAGGTTCCGCAGTGTCCCACATTCCCTTTGGTTCCAGGAGGCCCCAGTGGATTCCAATGGCCCCTGGATTCCAGGAGATTCCACAGTGTCCTGGGGTTCCCTTGTCTCCCTGACTTTTGGCAGTGCCCAGGGTCCCTTTGTTCCCAGGAGGTTCCTTCATTTCCATCAGACCCTGCCACGTCCCAGACTCCCTTTGGTTCCATGAGGTGCTGCAGGGTCACAATGTCCCCTTTATTCCATGAGGTTCTGCCATGTCCCAGGTTCCTTCAGTTCTATGGGGTTCCACAGGGCCAAAACTCCCTGGCTCTTATCCTTCCAAAACTTGTGGGCCCATTCTCTCCCTGCCTGGGATGGAGCCCCATTGTGTTTGTGCAGGAATGGATCCATGGCCATCCTGCCACTGCCCCAATTGAATGCTGCACAAACGTCACTGCAGGCCCGACCCTGGATGCAGGAACAGTCTGGGAACTCCAGGCCTGCTGACATTCAGCAGAGCCAGTCGGGGTCCCAAAGAGCACAAGTGATTGACTGCAACCCCTGCAGGTCTCTGGCATTGCTGGGGACAAATGCAGGAACTGCCAGGAGCTCTGCAGAGCCCTGACAGTGCCACTGCAATCCCAAGCTGCATTGCCCAGGGCAACCCTCAGCACAGCCAAGGCCACAACCCTTCCTGAAAGGTGTCCCTTCTGGGCAGGGCCAGGGGGACAAACCCCTCCATCTGTCCCTGCACATGTTGGGTCCAATTCTCAGCCCCCACTTAGGGACAAAGTCAGGCTACATTGGGTGTTTAGCTTTGCATTTGCTTCACTCTTTTGTGCTTCCAACACACACAGAACTCTGGGCAGAGTCTGCCCCCCCAAAGAACACCAGACCTGACTAGTTGTGGCTTAGAAGGGTCTCTCTAAAAACATGGCAATTCATGTCCTAGATATGGCAATTCTTTGGAGAAGGAGTTTGGGACTGAAAGAACCACAGAATGATTTGGGTTGGAAGGGAGCTAAAAAATCATCTGGTCTAAGTCCCTGGACATGGACATCTTTTACTAATTGAGATTACTCACATTCCCTGACCTTGGACAAATACAGAGATGGGGCATCCACTTCTCTGGGAACCTGTTCCAGTTCTTGCCACCCTAAATGTTAAATATTTCTTCTGATTATAAATAAAATACTCCAGTCTTTCAGTTTAAAGCAATTGCTCCATGTTCTGCCACTACAGGCCTTGGTAAAACATATCCCTGTGTTTTCCTTAGACTATGAGCACCAGGTGTTCATCTGCAAACACCTTGGAGAGTACCCAGGGATCTCCCAAGAAAAGATTTGGAGGCCTCAAGCCCATGACCACTCTGTAGGGACTAAGGAGCTGTGGGCTCCATGGTGTGGAGACTGAGGACAGTGCAGGAGTAGCCAGAGAAGGCTTGAAGGGGGGTTTCAGAGATGAAGGATCCTTTTGTCATAGCAGGAAACAGCATGAAAAATAAAGAAATACTGCCAAGTTCAGCTGGAGAGGTCCAGAATGGAAACAAAGAGAAAGGAATTTCACTCTGAGGGCAATGGTGTGATGCAACACATCCCCCAGGAGGAGTGTGGATGAGCCCAAGGCTTTGTGTGTGCAGGAAGAGCCAGGGAGGACGCAGAGATGTCAGTGCAGGAAGGTGCCAGCCAGGTGGGGCAGCCGGGGGGATGACGACAGCCTGCAGGGAAAGGGGCAGGGCATGGACACCGTAGGACAGCCTGGGCTGGAGAGGAGACAGGGAGGGGGAGAAGCTGAAAGGCCCTGCCAGAGCCACCTTCTGCAGGCCTTTGGCCAGGGCTGCTGTCTGTGCCCCTGATGCCAGGGGGAGGGGAGTGCCCCTTGCAGCCCTGGGGCCTCATGGCCTCCTTGTCCCTGCTCAGCAGCCTGGCAGGTGCCACCCCATGGGCCTGCCCTTGGCATTGCACATCCCACATCCAGTGCCCCAGGAACAGCCCTGAGGAATGAGGCAGGGACAGGATGTGCCTTCATAGGGGCTGGGGCTCAGGGCTTGGTCCTTTGGACTAATAAAACACATCCAGGTTTCCTTATCATCAGAGCCACCTTTCCATTGCTTGTCCATACTTGTCATCACTGGAATTTTCTGTTCCAATTGGAACCTGGGGACGTTTTCACAGTCGTGTCCCTCAGTGGGACCCATTAACACTACAAGAAACGTCAGCATTTCAAACTCATTTTGACTTCTTGAGAAGTTGTTTGAACTTCCTCTCAGGGACTGAGTCTCATGTAAACAACATCAAACCCCCTGAGGGTCATGAAATGCCTGGGGCTGTTGCTGTGCTGCTGAGCTGGGCCGGGCTCCTGGCACACAGGGAGCTCCTGGCAAGCAAGAAGAGCTTCAAAGAGACAGCTCTGCTGGTGAGCAGCTCCTCTGCACAGCCCAGCAGGGCTGAGGGCACTGCCAGGGCAGCTCAGGGACACCAGCAGGGCACAGACAGAGCTTCAAGGGGCTCAGCACTGGCAGGAGGGCTGAGAGCTCCCTGCAGGAGGAATCTTGGCAGGGCTGCACATGGTGAGTCTGTGGCTGCAGGGCAGTGCAGGGGCAGCTCCTGGAGGCATTTCCTAAAGCTGGCCCAGCCCCAGCTGATGGGGTGGGTGAGCAGAGGGCTGTTTTGGGGCACTTTGGAAGAGCTGTGAAGCCGGGGGTGCAGCCAGGGGTGCCCAGGGCTGTGGGGCAGAGCAGGGTCCTGCAGCCCAGGGCGCTGTGCTGGGCAGGGACTCTGCTGCCTGCCAGGGGCAGCTCTCAGCCGGCCTGGGGAGCTGATCCCAGGGCTGGGGCACAAGGGCTGTGGGCAAGGAGCAACACCTGGCAGGGCAGGGAAGGGCTCTTCACCTGTTTAGAGCAGGCTGCAGATTGTGAGAGCTGCTCAGAGCTCCAGGTCATTACAGAACATTTCTCAGGGGAGTTTTAGAAAGCACAACAAGTCATGGGATACCTGAAAGTGAAGGATCCTGTTCTTTCCATCTTCAAATATATGTTTTCAGGTTGGGAAATTGGTCCTAAAAATTAATCTCACAGTTCAGGAGGAGGCACTGAAACTCCAAATCTGTTCCTCTTACAGGAGAACAGACCAGGCAGTATCAGAAATCACCACACCTGTGCCTTACATGTAGCTCTGGGTCACTTTTCCAGCTTCCTCAGGGTTGCTCTGACGTTGCCATCAGAGCCAGCACAGCCAGAGATTCCCCTGGGCAACGCTGCACTGCTGGGCTGGAACAGAGAACATTTAACAAAGCTGCCCTTTTAAACAGTGCTGCCCTGCACTCATCAGACTGTAGGTATTTGGGTTTACTAAAATTTAATTTGCATGTGAAGTTATGTTCAGGCAGCACGAGGGAAAAAGCACAGGGCAGATGGGAACAGACAGAGGGACACTGCAGCTCTCCTGGCTCTGCACTGAGCTACAGAGAGCTGTGCTGTTTGTCCTCTCTTGTTTAAAGTCTCATTACATTTTGCATCATAAAAATGAGGATTTGTACCCTAACAAGAACAGGTATCAGGTGCAACCATAGAAAATAATAACCACAGACAACATTATTTTAAGGACATGCTAAGCCTTTCCCCTGAAGCACACACTGTTCCATGTCTTGAGAGTGGAGACTGAACTTTTCTATTCAGGGTGGATGATGCCTGACATCCCTTGGGAGGGTTTGAGGCTGTCACAGACCAGCTCCACGTCCCCACTGGAGCAGAGGAAAACTGAGCCCTTGGCAGCACATGGGCAGAGCTTCTGTTCCTCACAGCACGCTCAGCCACCACGAGAAAGGGAAAGGAAAAGCCTTTCAGTTCTGGGGATTTCTATGAGAAATAAAGAGGCTTTGCTTAGAGGAGTCTGTCTTAACTTCTCCCTGTCCTATCGTGTTTCTGAGCAGTGTCCCTGTGCTGGGAAGCAGCAAATGGAGCAGCTCCCTCACCCAGTTCCTCCTCCTGGCATTGGCAGACAGGAGGGAGCTGCAGCTCCTGCACTTCTGGCTCTTCCTGGGCATCTCCCTGGCTGCCCTCCTGGCCAAGGGCCTCATCCTCAGCGCTGTAGCCTGTGACCACCACCTGCACACCCCATGGGCTCCTTCCTGCTCCACCTCTCCCTCACAGACCTGGGCTGCACCTGCACCACTGTCCCCAAAGCCATGCACAATTCCCTCCATAACACCACAACCATCTCCTATGCAGGATGTGCTGCACAGCTGTTTCTCTTTGCCTTTTTCATCTCAGCAGAGTTTTCCCTCCTCACCATCATGTGCTACGACCGCTATGTTCCCATCTGCAAAACCCTGCACTACGGGACCCTCCTGGGCAGCAGAGCTTGTGCCCACATGGCAGCAGCTGCCTGGGCCACTGGCTTTCTCTATTCTCTGCTGCACACAGCCAATACATTTTCCCTACCCCTGTGCCAGGGCAATGCCCTGGGCCAGTTCTTCTGTGAAATCTCACAGTTCCTCAAACTCTCCTGCTCACACTCCTACATCAGGGAACTGGGCCTTATTGGGGTTAGTGCTTGTTTTTGTTTTGGTGGGTTTGTTTTCATTATTTTCTCTTATGTGCAGATCTTCAGGGCTGTGCTGAGGATCCCCTCTGAGCAGGGACATCACAAAGCCTTTTCCACCTGCCTTCCTCACCTGGCCGTGGTCTCCCTGTTCCTCAGCACTGGCCCATTTGCCTACCTGAAGCCCCCCTCCATCTCCTCCCCACCCCTGGATCTGGCACTATCAGTTCTGTACTCAGTGGTGCCTCCAGCACTGAACCCCTTCATCTACAGTCTGAGGAACAAAGAGCTCAAGAACACCCTGAGAAAAATGATTACTGGATGCTTTTCAGGAGCAATAAAGTGCCTGTTTTCTTGTGCATAGCATTCAGAATGGGACTCACTAATGGCCCAACCTTTCTGCTCAGGTTTTTCGTGGCGATCATCGGGTTCTTCTTGCAATAATTTTCTGTGCAATGAAATATTATTATGCTTCTGCCTTCTAATTTAGTGTCTACCCATTGAATTGGACCCAGAGATGTATAAAAAGTGAATCGTGCTCTCTGAGTCTTTAAACAAAATAAAGGACCCTGCAGTGTCTTCTTTGTCCAAGAACCTTCTTCTTAGCTGTTCCCAAAGGACAGCACACTACAGGACAGGGTGTATTTGCAAACGGGATGGGGACAATAATCCCAGCCCAGCAGCACTGCCAGGGAGCAGCAGTGCTTGGTCTTTGCAGAGCTGCTCTCTTGCCACTCCCACACTGTCCTCCTGAGCCCCTTTCTCGCTGTAAGGCCTGAGTGCTCTCTGAGCACAGTCCTGGGGGCTGAAGCCCTTGGAGCACAGGCAGGGCCAGGCCCTGGGAACTTGTGAAGCAGAGCTGGGCTCCCTTCCAGCATCTCCAGGATGCTGTGGGATCTTCTGAGGCCACTGCATGGACTGGGTCACTTCTTCTGGGACCTTGCTCCAAGGCTGGAACTCTCCTGCAGTGTCACCATGACACTGCTGCTCTCTGCTTTCCAGGTTCCATTTTCAGATCCAGTCTTCCCCTCCTGTTCACAGGGACATCCTGTGAGTGCTTCAGAGCTGCCATCCTGGGGCAGTTCCTGCCCAGCATGGGCAGGCACAAGGTCTCTCCACCTGCTCCTCTCCCCTCCCCAGTGCCACTGTTTTCTGCAGCCTCCTCATCCTTGCCCAGCACAGCCCTCCTGGCACAGTTGGACACAGCCCTTGTTCTACCCCCTCCTCAGGCACCTGCCCAAGCCCCTCAGCTCCAGCCTGATGGCCACAAACCTTCAGGGCAGGGAGGCACCGGGCAAAATGCTGAGGAAACCTTTCAGCTGCACTCAAATCCAGTTGGAGGGGTTGGCCTCGAGGAAGAAATCAATTCTCATTTTCCAGAACCAGCAGGACAACCTGTGTTGTGTCCTGGACACTCCGCTGGAAGTGTGGGCTATGGAAAAGGTTTTGGTGTCAGGGCTGTTGAGAAGGCTGGGCAGTGTCACTGGGAGACCTCTCCCAAACCCTTGGAAAGGCCAGAGCCATCCCAGAGCTTCCTGGGGCCTTGGCAAAGGCAGACATGGAAGCAGTCTGCAAACAGGGCAGCAAGGAGGGTTGGCAGAGTTCCACACTGCTCAGGCTCAGCAGGGAAGGGGAGAGGGCAAGTCCTCCTGCAGCCATTGCCAGGCATGGGAAGGACAAGGCAGGGATTGCAGAATGCCTGTGGGAGGGAATAGAAGGGGATGTTTTGTGCCCAGACTTTATCAAGGCCCTTGACATGGTTTCCTGTGGTCTCCTTATGGCCAGACTGGTGAGAGCTGGACTGAAGAAGTGGAAGATGTGGTGGGTGGGAAGTTGGCTGAATGAAGAGTGTCAAATAAAATCCATGGTACAAAGTCCTCTTGGCAGCAACTTCCTGGTGAAATCCCTCAGTGACCATCTCTTGAACACCACTAGAGAACCTCTTTATTATCTCTCTGTACAATGGGACAAAATGTGTTTTCAAGTCCTTTGTGAATGATGCCAAATTTCAGAGAGCCCTTGAGCAACCTGTCCTGGTTTAAAGACATTTATTGAGGTGGGAACTCCAATCAAATTACTCCCCTTTTATTCCCCACCAGTACAAGGAGACAAAATACAAAGAGGTATAAGTGAAAAAAATAACAGTTTACTGTTGGGGAAGAAGAAAACGACTGGCAGAAATACCAGGCTTGGAGACAGATCTATAACCCCTGAGATGACTAATCTACACCGGAATGGACACTAATACACTGGAAAAGACGTTTATTTACCGGATGTGACTACCATTGGACTGACAGTTTTTCCCCAGTTTTCCCCAGTTTGTTGTTGTACTGTTCTAGTGTTGTATGTACCCCTGCTTGTTGTTTTAAAAATCATATCCTCCATATTGTCTCCTTCTTCCCTCACAGTTTTCCCGCCAAACCCTGTTGCTCTGCCCTGTTTTCCCGCTCCTCTGCCTGCTATTGGCTGCTGTTTGGTGCAGTGCAGAGGTAGCTCCTATTGGCCCATTCTCCTGGTGACACCCAGACTCCGCCCATCTCTACCCTGTTGCCCTATCCCAAGAGCCCCTGAGTTGTCAATCCTTTACTCCTCCCCTATCCTGAGTCCAGCCCCTATTCCAACCCTCTGTAAGTCCCTGCTTGTCCTAATAAAGTTGGCATTGCTTCACGAGACCTCAGCTGTGTCAAGACCCTGATTTGCAGTGCCCGGTCCCATTTTCCTTTCCCCCGCGGGCCGTGGCAGTTCACTGATGAGAAATAGAGCAGCAAAACCAGCAATAGCAACAGAACAGTTCAAAGAACAGCAGAGAGAGAAATTGCTTCCTCTCTGCCCCCCTGCCCCAACTCCCTTTTGTAAACAGATCAAAACAGGGATCAACACGTACCTCCCTTCCCCCTTTTCCCCCTGAATGAACAAAGAACAAAAAAGAAACCAAGGAAAGAGGGGGCAAAGCCAAATCTGGGCAAATCTCTGGTCTGAGATCAGTGGTGCTGCCCAAGAACACGCTGACTCCAGAGGTGTCCAAGCGGGGCAGAGCCGGCGACACCGGTCCCTGCGGCGGCGGGGGGGAGGCAGCGGCTCTGCTTGATTCCATGGAGTTCTGGGGAGGCACAGGGGGTGCCATGAGACTCTTCAGTGTCACTGTGGCCCCTTGGTTCCATGAGATTCCACAGTGTCCCTGCATTCCTTTGGTTCATGAGGCCCTGCAGTGTCACGGTGCCACTTGATTCCGTGACATTACAAAGAATCAGAACGGCCCCTTGATTTCAGGCCAACTGCACATGGGGCTGCCTTGGGGGGAGTGTGGGCACCCAGACAAGGGAGTTGTCACCCCCTTGGCCTCAGCACATCTGGACTGGTCTGTCTGTCTGTGAGGTTCCCTATTCTAGAGGAATGAGGAAGAACTGGAGAGGGTCTAGAGGAGATGTGACAGGATGGAGCTTTTCTGGGTGCTGGAATGAAAAGAAACTTGTAAAGTGCAGGAAGGTTCAAACTGGATGTGAGGAAGAAGTGTCACTAAGAGGAGCTGCAGGACTTTTGCATTAGACCTCTGATGGCCCATCAAAGCCCATTCCCCCCTCGACCAATCTTGAAAGGCAGGAAAAACCCTTTTCCCAGGCCCCTCACGGGAACTCTGCGCAGGCCCAGGAGATGTTGGGGGTTTGTGGCACGGGCTGGGACACCATCCATGGATATAATAACTCATAACTTCTTGGAGTGTGGGGGCTTCCCTCCCCCACCCCAATGGATCAAGGCCACCACTTCAACTGACAGCCATTGGAGCTGCAACTGCCAAGTTCCATCTCTGGACCCCGTGGGCAGTGACTATAGACAGCTTTCCACTCTCAGCTTTGCTTTCCCTTACTCTCCCTTACCCTTATCCTGCCTTTCCCTTATGCATTTTCCCTAAAGGTTCTCTTTATGCCATATTGCTGTAGATGAGAGATAGAGATGATAACACCCAAAATGGCAACATACCTGTTTACCTTTGAAAGAAAACTGTTCTAAAATAAACCCTACATATATGTTTTCAAACACCGATTATTCAGTCACCTCCAGCGTGATCCTGCTTGTTCCCAGTATACCCCAGTTGCGCCATCATGGTCCCAGTTGCCCTCAGAACGATCCCAGTCACTCCCAGTATGACCCCAGCCGCCTTCACTGTGAGCCCAGTTACTCCCAATAGGATCCCAGTTGTGCCCAGCATGGTCCCAGTTGCTCCCAATTGCTCCCAGTGGGATCTTA
Organism: Pseudopipra pipra; assembly: GCF_036250125.1. Taxonomy (NCBI): domain Eukaryota; kingdom Metazoa; phylum Chordata; class Aves; order Passeriformes; family Pipridae; genus Pseudopipra; species Pseudopipra pipra. Next base: position 13,246,507 of record NC_087580.1, on the reverse strand, counting down.
GTAGCTCCCAGTTGCCTGAAGCGTAGAACCACTTGCTGCCAGTATGATCCTAGTCTGATCCCAGTATGATCCCAGTACATATGATCCCGCTGGATGCAGTCTGGGTCTCAGTGTATCCCGGTGTCCCCCCTGTCCCCCCACCCCGGTGTCACCCCCTTTTCTCTCCCCACAGAGCTCCTGAGCCGGTGGCGGCCGCAGCCCCTCCCCAGAGCCTCGGGCCCAGCCTGGACCCACCCCGTCCCTGCGAGGATTTTGGGGGGGTTGTGTGTCCCCCCCTGCCCTGCTGTCACTCTGCCTCCACCCGGCTGCTCCCAGTGATCCCAGTAAAGCTTCCCAGTTCTCCCCAGTCCTGGTTATTGGGGGCAGTGGGGGAGGGGCTTGGAGGGTCTCTGTGAGGTGGAGCCGAGTTTGAGGGGGGCAGAACAGGCCCAGGATGGATCGGGAATGGGGACCCCGCTGTGTCCCCCCTGTGTCAACCCGCTCTGGGGGGGCTTTGGGAGGGCACCTGCCCCTCAATAAAGCACCCAGCTCACACCAAAAGGTGCTGGGACACCCCAAAAGCTTCCCCAGAGCTCCCCAAGGACCCCCAAACACATTCACAGTCCACCCAGGACCCCCCCAACCCCTTTTCTGGGGGGACTTCTCTGGGCACTGGTGGTGCTGGGAGCCCCCCTGGCTGCAGGCGAGGAGCTCTTGGGTGAGTGGGGGGTGGGAAGGGGACGGTCGGTGGGAAAAGGGGGGTCAGAGGGGATAACGGGGTGGTGGGACCCCAAACTGAGTGGGAGGGGAGTGGGACACAAAAGCAAGAATTCCTAATTAGAGATGGATGGAACCATCAGGGGGTTCATTTGGGTGGAAGGAGTGGCCAAAGCTCTTCCTGCATGTGGGGCACTGGTAGGGCTTCACTTACTGGTGGGTCTCTTGGTGTCTTGTCCAGTTAGAGCTCTGGGTGAAGCTCTTTCCACACTCCCCAATCTTGTAGGGCATCTCCCCAGTGCGGATGCGGGTGGGTGACGAGGTGGGAGTTCTGTTTGAAGCCCTTCCTGCAGTCGGTGCAGCGGAAGGGCCTCTCATCCCTGTGAATCCGCTCATGCAGGAGGAGATTGGAGCTGGTGTGAAACCTCCTCCAACATTCTCCACACTGGTAGGGACGTTCCCCGGTATGGATGAGCTGGTGTTTGCGGAGGTGGGAGCTCTGGCTGAAGCTTTTCCCACATTCCTCACTCATGTTGGGCCGTTCCCCAGTGTGGATGCGCTGGTGTTTGCGGAGGTGGGAGCTGTCCCTGAAGCTCTTTTCGCATTCCCCACATGAGTGGGGCCATTCCCCAGTGTGGATGTGCTGGTGTCGGAGCAGGTGGGAGCTCTTCCTGAAGCTCTTTCTACACTCCAAGCACCTGAAGGGCTTCTCCCAGCTGGGAGGCTGCTCAGGCTCCACCAGCTCAGAGCTCCCCCTCAAACTCTGGCCGCCTTCTTGGCACAGGCTGAGTCTTTCCTCCTCAGAGCACCCTGGGCTGAGCAGGTCAGGACAGTAGTAATAGTCAGTGAGTCTCCAGATGCCAATGCAGTTCTCAGAGCACAGTCTGGAACGGAGGAACTCGCAGCACAGGTTGACGATGCCCATGACGTTGGACTGGTCTGCTGCAACCAGCAAACTCTCTTTTGTGTCTATTCCTGGTTGCTGATTGATGCTGGGGACCTGAGGGAGCCTCTGCAATCCCCTCTGTGGGGCACAATCTCCTCTCCAGAGCTTGACTCAGTGCAGACTTTGCAGGGGAATCTGTGCTGGCAGCCCGAGTATGTCCTGACCCCCCATGCTCCCCCCAGGATATTTGGGATGAGTTCCCCCTTCCCGGTCACCTGTGGGATGGGGGGGCGATTGTTCTCCTGCTGTGGAAAGGGTTGGCAGAGGGGGGCTAAGGGGAGGGGGGAGAGCGGGAGTGGGGTTGCCATGAGGGTGCCTTGGTGTCCCCATGCCTTGATCCCTGGAGAGTGAGGGAGGTTGGAGAGAGGGGGGAGCTGCAAGAGCCCTGAGAGCCTGGAGAGGGCCGCACGGAGAAGGGGAAGCCTGGACAGTGGGGACATCTGGGATCCCAAGGACAACAAAGTGGAGAACCTGGAGAGGGGGAATGTCTGGGAATGTGGCACCTCGAAGGCAAGAATCAGAGATCTTGGAGATGGATGGAACCATCAGGGGTTCATTTGGGGTGGAAGGAGCGGCCAAAGCTCTTCCTGCAGGTGGGGCACTGGTAGGGCTTCACTTACTGGTGGGTCTCTTGGTGTCTCGTCAAGTTAGAGCTCTGGGTGAAGCTCTTCCCACACTCCCCACACTTGTAGAGCCTCTCCCCAGTGTGGAGAGTTCTGTTGGAAGCCCTTCCCGCAGTCGGTGCAGCAGAAGGGCCTCTCATTGTGTGAATCCGCTCATGCAGGAATGCAGGAGGAGACTGGAGCTGGTGTGAAATCTCTTCCCACATTCTCCACACTGGTAGGGACGTTCCCCAGTGTGGATGCGCTGCTGTTTGCGGAGGTTGGAGCTGTCCCTGAAGCTCTTTTCGCAGTCCCCACATTGGTAGGGCCGTTCCACAGTGTGGATGTGCTGGTCAGTGAGGAGCTGGGACTTCTGTCTGAAGCTTTTCCCGCATTCCCCACATGGGTAGGGCCATTCCCTAGTGTGGATGTGCTGGTGTCAGAGCAGGTGGGAGCTCTTCCTGAAGCTCTTTTCACACTCCAAGCACCTGAAGGGCTTCTCCCTGCTGGGAGGCTGCTCAGGCTCCACCAGGTCAGAGCTCTGGCTCAAGCTCTGGCCGCCTTCCCGGCACAGGCTGGCTCTTTCCTCCTCACAGCACCCTGGGCTGGCTTTGGAGCCCCTCCTGCGGGGGGATCTCCGGCCCTTTTCCTCCCCGCTGCCTTCCTGCGCCGGGGAGCCCTTCAAAACGGCCTCTCCCACCAGGCTCTCAAGGGGGATTTGTCCTCCGGGCTCTCCGTCCTCAGCTCGGGGCCTGGGGTAGGAAGCAAGGACAGGGAGGGGATTGGCCTCCGGCCCACAGGGAAGGCCAAGGACATCCCCCCAACTCCGGCCCCGGCAGGACGGCGGCGCCAGCGGGGTTGTCCTGCAGCCGGGGCCATGCTCGGCTGACAGAGCCAGCACAACACCCGCCCAAAGGGGCACTGACTGCCTCCTCACCTGCCTGGGGGGCCCAAGGCATCTTCCTCTTCCTCGCAGCCTCCTCATCCATCCGCCCAAGCTTTGGGAAGGACAAATCCTGATGGGGGGGAAAACAAGGGCTGAGCACGTTGGTTTGGGGGTTCCTCCTGCCCAAGTCCATCTCTAGAACTCATCGGGCATCATAAAAACCTCCAAAACAGCAAGATTCAGCCCAGAAAAACTGAAACCACCAAGATTCAGGCAAAAATCCCTTTCAGAAATAGCAAGCAGTGCAGGAGGAGCCTCCCAAGCAGCAGTTGCAGGGCAGCAGGGACCGACCTGAGCTGCCTTTGGTGCCCAGGAACTTCCCCCACACAGCCCCTCTCCTGCCCCGAGGGACCAGCAGAACAGGGGGAGCCCAAAGGACTGGACTGGAGGAATTGAACAGACATTTTGGGGCCATTTGATGGACGTTTTGCAGGGGTGGTGCACAGACTAAGGGAAGGAGACCTGTGTGTTCTAGCAAAGAATGGGAAGGGGCTGGTGGGTGGTGAAGTTGTATTGAGTCGTGTGGGGCCTGGGCATGATGGGACTGGTGTGGAATAAGGGCCAGAATGTGCTGCTTTGGGCCGGGGTGGAGTTAATTTTCTTTGCAGGGGCTGCTGTGGGGCTGGGGTTGGGCTTGTGCTGAGCACAGGCTTGAGAACACAGAGGTGGTTTGGTTAGTGCTGAGCCTCCCCAGAGCCAAGGCCTTTCCTGCCCCTGGCACAGACACACTGGGGAGGGGCTGGGGGTGTGTAAATAAATCCTTGTGTTTCCAGTACTGACCTGAAGTAGGTACTGCAACAAGAGAGGATGAGCTTGTGAGCTTTGAATTCAACTCCATCCACACTTATGATTGCATCACAGAGTTTCCCCTCAAGGCAATAAAACTACTTCTGAACCAGCAGAGTCTTCTGGGTGCTGTGGTTGACTGGACACGACGAGAAGTCCAGCTGGTCAGGGAAGTCCAAGACTGGGCGGGCACCAATGGCCCGGATTGGCACAGTGAGCTTTTCTCTTTCGCTGATGCAGACAAGCTGGTGGAAATGATCCTGCAGGAAAAGAGACTGGCACAGCATTGAGGGCATTGAGTGCCATCCTCATGGCAGAAGAAAAAGACCTGTTTTCTATGACCATTTGTGGGCATGAATTTACCTCTTCCACCCCAAAAATGACCACTAATTCATACTAATAAAGGCTGGAGAACAGAGCATGTGAAAAAGCATCATTTTTGCTCCATTCCAATGGGAAAGAATAAAGTTTTCTGGATCATCTTTTTGTTCCTCTGGTATTTTCCATATTTAAATCCCTTCCACTGAACCTAGAGACGGCTAAACATCAACACCCCTCCCTGTCATTTCCCTGCTGTTCCATCTGCCTCTTCCCCCGTGAACGTTCAAGAATAGGCACGGAGGGAAAGCACAGCCCTCTAGGCCCAGCTGCAGGGCCTGGCAGCACCACGCCGTGCCAAGGTGTGACCAGCTCCAGGCTGCCTGCCCCCAGCCCAGAGCCGACCTCACAGCACGGGCTGGGCTATAACCAGTGTGCAACAAACGCCCTGGCTTTAGAGACAACGTTCCTCCAAACTCACCTTGCTCCCCTCAGGGGTGAAAAGGATGTTTATAGTGCAAAATGAGCCCGGTGGGATCTGATGGCACACACCATTGAGGCCGAGCAACTTGAAATAAGGTGAGCTGTCCATGGTGACCTTCACCAGCTGAGTAACCTGCAGGAAAGACACAAAATGGTGATTTTGCCACTAATGGAAACAGGAGGAGGCCTGGGTGTGCCCTGGTGACAGCCTTCCTTGACCATTTTCCCAAAAGACTTTTAGCTCTGGAGGTACAAGCACAGGCTACACAAGGGTGAACTTGGATCCCTCTGCCTGGGCAAAGCAGCTCGGCCAGAGGCAGTAGGGCAGTGCCTGCTGGGAAGGAAGGTCAGGCACCAGCAGTATGGAGATAGAACACCTGAACCAAGTCATCCTCATTTCAACAAGCCCAGAGAATCTGCCTGCTTCTGCCTGCACACAGCCACGCAGCCCTGTTCCAGAGGGAGAATGTGCTACCTGAAGGCAAACCAGCACATTGGCCTGGGGGAAGGAAGAAATTCCCTTCTAACAGACTGAGGTGGAGTGGGGAAGTCCAGCTGTGGGGAGACAGTCCCATGGGCACACCAGCAGAGGAGACCAGACCCTTGGCCTTCCTGGGAAACTGAAGAGAAAAGGAGGAACACAGCAAGACAAAGAGACAAGCCCCGACACAATGAGATGGCAAAGAGAATTGAAATGGGCTGTAAAGAAGCAAGGGAGAAGCACAAGACACTGCCAGGAAAGGCTGGTGCAGAAGATGGGAGCAGTCAGCTTGCCAGAGTGAGGGAAAGCCAGAGGGCCCTGCAGGCTGGGCCTGTCAACTCTGGGCTTGAAAGGTTATTTTCTGCCTGGAGAAACATGAGCAGCACCGACTGACAGTGTGGTTTCATTATTAAAAGCCAGTCTCAGCTCTCCAGGGGCTCTTGCTGCCTGGTGACTGTGGCCAGGCAGCTGCCAGTGCAGGCAAGCCAGACTGCTGGGCATTCCTGCAGCCACCCTGCTGCCAGTTTCTGCCCTCAGGGGAACACAGGCACAGGGACAGCAAACAGGCATTTGCTAGCACACAGGCATCAACCCCTGAGCACCAAATCCCATCTCACAACCTCTAAACCAGGTGATTTGAACTCCCTGCTGTCTATTCCCACCAGCTTGCTCTTGGCACAAGAGTCATTTGAGAAACTGTTTCCTTGACTGAAATTCAAAAGGTCTCAGTTTTCCTCTTTACAGGGCAACACAATTGCTGACATTTTTCAACTTCTTCCTTCTCAGCTTTCGTGGGCAATTGCAAAACAATCACACTTGGTTCAAGTGAAGGTGGAAACCCTCAAGAGCCCATTGCTCTGGATGTCAGATACCAACAAGGCACGGCCAAAATTCGGGGAGAATCCTCAGCACGGGAAAATTCCCACCATCTTGCAAATCCAAGGTGGTGAATCTGGATGGGCCACAGCTGATACTTGCTCTGCTGTAAACCATGGGGGTTACACCACTCTCGTCTTCTTCTAGCACAGTGTTAAAGCGCCACATCCCAGCACTTACCTTGTCTCTATTCCTCAGAAGCAGGGCCGTTTCACAGACCTTGCCAAGGACATAGTTCTGAAACACCAGCTCGGATGGGACAGGCTCAAGCAAGGTCTTGTTCCAGTCAGGGGATGAGAACTGGAGAGGTGAGAGAGAGCAGGGAGAGGTTCAGCTGCGGGGAGGAAGGCTCGTGAATGACTCTCCTCTCTTGATCCCCGGTGAAGGACAGGCTCTTGGTGACTAGGTCTGCCCAGCTGCCACTGGGGGAACAGTAGCTCACCCACCTCTGCTCTGAGCTGATCAAAAGCTGCTGGACCACACCAAGCAGGCTCAAGCTGAGCAGCTCTTTTGGCAGGAGTTTCTCCAGCTTTCCTTCTCCAAAATGCCAGGCAGCGCTTACCTCCAGCACAGCCCTGTGCTAATGGGGTCCCAGAGCTCTGGGCACTCACTGAGCACTCAAGCAGTAAGTGAAACTCAAGAATTTACATCAGACTCCATAGGAAACAATTTTTGGGTGACCTTTACTCTGAGGCAGGGAGACTGAGGCCCACACAACTCCAGACTCTAGAGCTTAGACACCAGTAAGAAGAGAACAGCACCAGAGAAGGTTAAGGGCAAAAAGAAAGTACCACAGTAGATAGGGATAGGACAAATAAGGTGAGTGCTGCATGAGGATAAGGTTCAGCTCTTTTCTCAGCAGTGCTGGAGTTGTGTTAGACTGGGAGTAATTCCCTCAGGCCCTCAGCCTTCAAAGGCCAGCACTGCCACTGTGCAGGGAATCCTATGACCCACAGCATTTGCCAGTGACAACACCAAAGCAAGAGGTGGCTCTTTCAGTGGGACAATGGAAAATGGCAAGCTCGTGCCCTTGTGTCCTGCCCCAGCCTTCCCCCGCTATTGTGCCTTCGCCATGGTAGCTAAACTCCAGCAAACCCCACCAGCTTCAGCAGAAATTATTTGTGTTGGCTTAGCACAGGTCAGGACTCCAGCATCTCACTAGGAGAACACGTTTTGCCTTTGCCCCAGCAGAAGGAACTCCACCACCACCAGCAGTTTGCAACGACAACAGGACCCAGACACTGAGGGGTTTCAATGAGCTGGAGGCAAGGCACGCAGCCTCTTCAAGTGTCACATCAAACAGCAAGGAAAAGGGCAGGAAAAGGCTACCTTGGAACTGGAGTTCTCACTCGTGCCTGGGGGCCGGACAGTCTTGGGCAGCTTTGTCTCCTGAGGGCTGTCCGGCTTCTTCCTGAGCCTGAGACCAACCTCCCTGAAGTCAAAGATGGTCAGCTGGAAGGCAAAAAAACCAGCAAGAGCCTCAGAAATGCCCTTGTTTAGAAAGGCTTTTCTTGTTCAAGTGGCTCTGATGAATCCTTTGTGATCACAGCCACCAGGACAGTCCTGGAAGTCCTGGACCTGCTGAAGTATTAAACATCACAAAATCAATGGTATAGAGCAGAACACACTTGCTCAGCCACGCTGTCATCCTGATTATCCTCCCTATGCCCTTGGGGGCATTTTTGGAGCCAATTTACACCTCTAATATTTTTTTCTTTCCTGGAGAGAGAACTGATTCTGCTTGCACATTGTAATCCTTTCAGAAGAACTTTCCCCCCTAGTTTTCCTCACTTGTTGTTAATATTTTTTCCTCTTAAGTTTAAAAATTAAAACCTTTGCTCTGAAAGAGAGTGAAGGAAGAATGAAGAAGCTTCAAACCAAGGAGAAAAACCTTAAAATCCGAACAGCACAACAAGTCTCCTCCTGCTGCATTAATGCCGCCTCACGAAACGGCGATGGCCTCTGCAGGCAGCTGCCTAAAAACACCCACGGCTTCTCGGGAACACAGACATGCAATTGTTATCTTTTTTTTTCCCCTAAAGCTTTCATTTTTCTCTTTACATTCAGCCTCTCAGTGACTCCCGAGAGCCCTCTGCAAAGCCATAAACTGACTTTTGGAGGAGCTTTTGGACACCCCCAGCAATGGAGCGGCGCTACGCAAATTGCGTAAGGGGGCCACCAATCCTGCGGCGCTACGCAAACAGCGTAAGGAGGGCGCCAGTAATGGCAATGGGGGAGTTACGTCAGTTGCGTAAAGCTACGCAAAAGGCGCAAGAGCCCTGCCCTCAGCGCTACGCAAATGACGGGAGGGCCATGGTGGCTTCCTAAGGGCTCGCGGACCTTTCCCACTTCATCCCAGTCCTCTCCAAAGGGCTCCCACTTTGTCCCAGTCCCTCCCTAAGGGTTCCCAGTCCATCCCAGTCCCCTCCTAACGCCGTTGCCCTCAGCCCTACGCAAACGGCGTAAGAGGGCGCCGGTAACGGCAGGAGAGGGGCGCTACGTAAACTGCGTTAGGATACGCAAATGGCGTAAGCGCCCTGCCCTCAGCGCTACGCAAATGGCGGAGAGCCCCGGTTCCTTCCTCGGGGCTCCCAGTTTATCCCAGTACCTCCCAGTCCTTTCCTAAGGGCTCCCAGTTCATCCCAGCTATCGCCGCGTTCTCGCGCTTTCAGAATTTTCTCCCTCCGCTTCCCAACTATAAAAGGGACTTTCTGTGCTGAACACCGAGCCGGGAGCACTGACGGGCTCGGTGCAGGGGCCCTGTGGTATTTGGTTTCTCTACAGTTCATGTTTTTATAATGAAGGGGGAAGGGTTAATAATCTGTCACAAAGGACTGGAGCTCTCAGAGCCAATTAGTCCTCCAGTGAACCATTTAGCTGCTGAAATAAATCCAGTCTCAGGCACGCAATGAGCAGGATTCGAGACAGAAAAGCCTGTGTGGGTACGCGGGGCATTGAGCTCCTGCAGATTTGTCCACAGGTGCAACTTGGTACATTTTAGTACTGAGTGCTTTTGATAGACGAACTGGCCACCGAAACTCTCTTGGGTCATAACGTGCAAAGGTGGGACACCTTTATCCAGAACACGTAGACCACACAATTTCTCAAAGCTGGATCAGAATCTGTGCCAGCCTGTGGTGGAACCATGAAAGCCACCCCCAGGAGTTGCATTTCCCATTCGGATATCAGGTGGGGACAAGTCCTTGCCACAGGAATGGAAAATCCATAATGGGGTGGGAAGGGCCAAGATGCTGCCCTGGCAGAGAAGGGGGGATGTGCCACTGCAACATCTCCCAGCAATGCTGCTGTGGGTGGAAAAACACCATTAAGCTGGGACAAAGTCTAGGAAAGCAACAGCAGAGTCTGTCTCCCTCTAAATGTGATGTCTCCATCATCCAGACCCAAAGCCATGCTTTGGACCTCCCTGCACCAGTCTTGGTTTTCCAGCTCCTTAACTGCATCAGAACAAGGCCAAAAAAATTACTTCTTTTTATATTCTTGTAGTGGGTTGACCCTGGCCAGACACCAGGTACCCAATAAAGCCACTCTCACTCTGCTTCTGCAACTGGACAGAGGACAGAGAAAAAAAACAGCTAAGAATTCCTGAGTAGAGATAAGAGCTGGGAGAGGTCAGTGACTGATCACCTTCACGGGCAAAACAAGACTCCAAGTGGGGATAGTACTTATATTTATTACTAACAGGATAAGAGCCAAAGAGTGAGAAATAAAACAGTCTTAAAAACACCTTCCCCCACTTTCCTTCCTTGTTCTCCCTCCTCCCCCCCAGCAGGGAGATGGGAGGGGATGGGAATGGGGGTCACGGTCGGTTGTTGTTTCTGCCGCTGCTCAGGGAGAGGAGTTGGAGTCCTTCCCCTGCTCCCGTGGGGTCCCTCCCAGAGCAGTACCTCCAGCCCTCCTGGAGCAGACAAGCTCAGCCAAGCCAACCCTGGACACCCGTTGCCAGGCCCAGGGGCACCAGCTGCCAGGATCACCAGGGTGCTTTGCCTTTTACCTGTGCCCGGGACTGCACAGCCATCACATTCCCATCTGGTTCTGCTGTCCCCAGGCCAGAGCAGTGTCTGTGGGTGCCCTCGGCAGCACAGGAGGAGCACAGGAGCAGTTCCCAGGGCCTGGGGAAGCAAAGTAGTTCATGGAGGTGCTGAGCTCTTCTCCTGGGTCCTTCTGCTTCAAGCCCTGAAGAGCCCTGGGGTGCAGCTTTGGCAACTTACCCCTCCTTTTCTGCCTCCTGCCTGCCTCCTGGACAAAGGAGGCAGTGCCTGTGTGTCTCTTCTAGCTCGGCCAATGCATTAAAGCCCTCCCATGATGGTGGTCTGATGGGAAAAGAAAACTGATGAGCTCCCTCTGTCCTGGAATTGGGCAGGTGCAGGGTGTCCCTGCCTTCCCACTGTGCCATCACAGCAGGGGATGGTGGCCCCGCTCTGGCCACAGATGCAGCAGCTCTGGAAAGAGCAGAGCAGCCCCATCAGCAGCAGCCTCAGGGCCTCCTCCTTGTGCCAGAGCTGGTTGGAAGGGCTGGGCTTTCTTGCTTGGGGTCTGGGCTGAGCTCCAGCAAACCTTGCCTTGCCCAAATCTCCCTGCTCTTGTCAGGCTCTCACCTGCTGTGCTGCCCAGGAGACTATATCAGGGATCTCCCTTGCGCCAATATTCCAGTCTTCTAGTCGCTGAACCGGGATGTCAGGAGAGTTGCTGACAAAAAACTGCAGGAAAAGGACACTCACTGATGAGGAAAGACTGGCAGGGACTGCCTGTCAAAAAGTGGAGGGAGCCTGCAGAGCAACTCACCAGGCAGAGCTTGTGGACACAGAGCCCATTTATCTGGAGTTTTTCCGCACAAGATGTCCGGGTCAGCCTCTGATCGCTGACACAGCACGCATGCTGGAGGGAGAGAGACAGTGGCCCCGGGCATGGCACCTGTGCTGCCCACCCTGACAGCCCCTCTGCCAGGCTGCGGGAGGGGCACTTTGCTCTCACCTGGCTCCCTGTCTTCGGGGGCTTCCTGCCTGTCTTCGGGGGCTTGGTCCTCTCTCTGTTCAGGGGCTTCCTGTCTCTCTTCGGGGGCTTGCTCCCTTTCTTCGGGAGCTTGCTCGTGTCTGTCTGCCATGGTGATGTCAGCAGGGCGTCTGTCCTCGGAACACTGAGGTCGCTTCCAAGGTGCTCCTCCACTGGTTCCGAGGCAGGAAACACTGACACGACCCCGATGTTACCTGACTGTCAGGGCTGGAGCTGCTCGTCTCCTGGGAGGGGGATTCCAGAGTCTCCTCCGATGTTGCCTGTTGAGTGGTGTGGAGGTTGCTGGTCTGTGGTGCTGAAGATCCAGGAGATGGCAGCTGGGCGCTGGGGCTGGGGCTGACGGTCTCCAGTGCTGGAGAACCGGGAGACAGCCCTGGTAGCGCCAGGCTGCCTGTGTTGGGGCTGATGGTCTCAAGTTCCCTGGAGCTGTCAGAAGGCTCCAGTCCTGACAGTCAGGCCATGCTGGGGCCAGCAAGCTCTGAGTCATCTCAGGAGGCTGTGAGGGGAAGCAGGAATGTCAAGGCCACCCCAGGCCCAGCCAGGATAGGCCAGAGCAGTGCGGCTCTGCCAAACCCACCCTGGGCACCCACTGCCAGGCCCAGGGGCACCAGGCCCAGGGTTACCAGGTGCTTTGCTTCTTACCTGGCTCCCTCCCTTTGGGGGCCTCCTCCTCTCTGTCTGATGTGGGACATGTCAGTGGTGGGTCCCTGTCTCAGGGACCACGTCTGAGCGGTGAGTGGGGCTCCCAGCACTGGGTGCTCTAACACGGCTTCTCTCATGGCGACTTCGGAATGTTCTGGATGAGTTCCGGGTCCGACGCTGCTGGCAGGAGTGGTGTTGTCTTTGGGAAGTCCTGGCTGCTGTTTCCCTTGGGTTTCGCCTCCCAGCACTCGGCGCTGGCGTGCAGTTCCTGTCATGGGGACTTCTGCACCGGCCGGATGGATTTGGGGTCTGACGTTGCAGGCGGGAGCGGTTTCGCCTGCGGAATGTCCTTGAGTGTCTCTGCCTGGGCCTGCGCCTCCCAGGACTTGGTGCTGGCACATGGCTCCTGTCCTGGGGACTTCTGGACCAAAGTTGTGGAATTTGGGCCCGATGTTGCCGGCGGGAGTGGTTTTGCTGTCGGTCAGGCCCCCGACTGCTGGAGCAGCTGCTGTCCTCAGTTTCTGGGAAGCTGCTGTGGGACGACCCCGATGTTACCTGACTGTCAGGGCTGGAGCTGCTCGTCTCCTGGGAGGGGGATTCCAGAGTCTCCTCTGATGTTGCCTGTTGGTTGCTATGGAGTTTGCTCGTACTGGGGGTGATGGTCTCGTATTCTGTCGAGTCGTCAGAAGATTCCCTCATGAGAGCAACATGCTCTGGGTCTTAACTGGAGGCTGTAAGGGGAAACAGGAGGGACAAGATTGTTCCAGACCCAGGACAAGATAGGCCAGAGAGGTGCCCCCAGCCCTCCTGGAGCAGACAAGCTCAGCCAAGCCAACCCTGGACACCCATTGCCAGGCCCAGGGGCACCAGCTGCCAGGATCACCAGGGTGCTTTGCCTTTTACCTGTGCCCGGGACTGCACAGCCATCACATTCCCATCTGGTTCTGCTGTCTCCAGGCCAGAGCAGTGTCTGTGGGTGCCCTCGGCAGCACAGGAGGAGCACAGGAGCAGTTCCCAGGGCCTGGGGAAGCAAACGAGTTCATGGAGGTGCTGAGCTCTTCTCCTGGGTCCTTCTGCTTCAAGCCCTGCAGAGCCCTGGGGTGCAGCTTTGGCAACTTACCCCTCCTTTTCTGCCTCCTGCCTACCTCCTGGACAAAGGCACTCACTGGCATCGCAGTGCCTGTGTCTCTCTTCTAGCTCGGCCAATGCATTAAAGCCCTCCCATGATGGTGGCCTGATGGGAAAAGAAAACTGATGAGCTCCCTCTGTCCTGGAATCAGGCAGGTGCAGGGTGTCCCTGCCTTCCCCCTGTGCTGCAACCACAGCCACCTCGCTGTCCCTCCTCTTCCTTCTCCTCTCGTGGTCAGAAAACACTGGCACTGGGCCCGAGCCCAGAGTCCGCTTTTGTGCCCTTGGCCTCACGGGTCCCAGTGGCCACTGCACCGAGGCCTCCTCCAGGTGCTCCTACACTGTCTCTGCAAAAGAAGCGAGAGGCTTTTGCAACAGAGGGGGGCCTAGGGCCCCCCTACTGCCCCTGACTCCTGTCTCTGTCCCCCTTCTCCTCCTTTTGTCCAGTCCACTGCAGTCTCCTCCAAACGCTCCTTTGCTGATTCTGAGAAGCGCCAGGTGGCTGTGGTTGCACCACAGGGCCAAGAGCCCCAAGCCGTGAGGCTCTCCCTGGGCAGCGCTGTCCCTCCTCTTCCTTCTCCTCTCGTGGTCAGCAAACACTGGCACTTCTGCGGTGCCTCCCTACCTGCTCACCTCCTACCTTCTTCTCTTTGGGTTGCAGCCTCATGCTGGGAGGGTCCAAAAGGAACGTCTCTCTTTGTCAAGGTCTCCCGCTTCCCCCAGCAAATGCGTGCCGGGCAGCATTTGTTCTAAGTGTCCTCACGTGTCTAGGCGGGAGGGGGATGACGGCAGAAGCGGCTGCTGCTTTAAGGCTTGTGGTCTGAGTGTCCCCGCGTGTCTTGGCGGGGTGGCAGTGGAAGCGGCCACCAGTTGGAGGTTTTGGTTCTAAGTGTCCTCACGTGTCTAGACGGGAGCGGGGTGACAGCGGAAGTGGCCGCTGCTCTAAGGCTTTGGCTCTTAGTGTAACCCCGTGCTCCAGAACTGGTGCACTCAGCTGCTTTCCTGCTCCCTCAGGGGTCCATGGCAGCACAGACAGGCAGTTACAGTAAACTCCCTGGTGACCTATGAACTTCTTGCACTTCTGAAAACAGAATCCATTTTCAAACATGCAACTGGAGAGGTCAATGGTACTCTATTCGAACAATAATATAAAGAATAATTTGCTTACTGTCTAACAAGATTACAACTTAGAAATTAAGAAACTTCAGGTGGAAGTGTGGAAAAGGAAAAGAAACAACTTTTTATTAACAAAATCTAAATAAGCAACAAATGGTGCAATCAAAAACTTTCAGAACAAACACAAAGTCCCAGTTCCCCAGGTGTGCTGGGAGAAACCTGTGGCAATCCAGGGAGGGGGGAGAGAAGGCAGGACTGTCCTGGCAGTTCAACAGCTGCTCACAGCCAGCAAAGAAGAAGTCCCTTTTTCCCCACAGGCAGTCTTGAAAGCAGAATGCCTCGCTCTGAGATGGGTCGGTCTCTCTCTCTCAGTCGTTCTCCGCAAGGTGTCCTGTGGGGAGAAAAACTTCCCCTCAGGAAAAGGGAAGGAGGTGGCCAAAAACCAGGTCCCTGACCAAACCCAAAAGGACTCCCCCAGCTCTCCCTGCGGCCACAAACTGCCCCGGGAGATCTCCCTCTCTCCCCGCTCCTGCATGTGCGGCCCCGCTGTGCCCCCACCCCGTCCCCAACAACAGGGGCAAGTGCCGGATTCTGCCCTGGGATGGGGCAACCCCGCATGGACGGACAGACTGGGAAGGAGAGGCTGGAAAGCAGCGCTGGGAAAGGGCCCTGGGGGTGCTGGTGGGTGGCCAGTTGGCCCTGAGTCAGCAGTGCCCTGGCAGCCAGGAGGGCCAAGCCTGTCCTGGGGCCATCAGGCCCAGCATGGCCGGCTGGGCCAGGGAGGGGATTGTCCCGCTCTGCTCTGCCCTGGGGCGGCCTCACCTGCACCATTGGGGCAGTTTGGGGGGACACAATGGAAGGGAGAGATTGAGCCATTAGAGGGTGTCCAAAGGAGGGCAACGAGGATGGGGAAGGGCCTTGGGGGGAAGGCGTGTGAGGACACTGAGGGCACTTGGTGTGTTCAGCTGGAGAAGAGGAGACTGAGGGGAGACCTCACTGCAGGTCCAACTTCCTGGGGAGGGGCAGAGGAGGGGCAGGCCCTGAGCTCTGCTCTGTGTGGACCAGGGACAGGTCTGAGGGAATGGCCTGGAGTTGTGTCAGGGGAGGTTTAGGTTGGATCTTAGAAAAGGATTCTTCCCCCAGAGGGTGGTTGGCACTGAACAGGCTCCCCAGGGCAGTGGGCACAGCACCAAGGCTGGTAGAGCTCAAGAAGTGTTTGGATGATCCTCTCAGGCTCATGGTGTCACCCTTGGGGATGGGCCTGTGCAGGGCTAAGGGTTGGACTGGATGATCCTTGTGGATCCCTTCCAACTCAGCATATTCTGTGATTCTGGGATTATCAACCCTGTGTTCAGCACAAAGCCAAAACACAGCCCTGCACTGGCCATGGGGAAGAAATTTAACTGGACTCCCCCTGAAACCAGCACACCCTTTAGGGGCTCTCACAGAAACATCCCACAGTCCATTTGCTATCTGGAACCAGTGACTCTGAGTTCCTGCTTCTCCAGCCCCAGGGATGGTCTCCTTGTCTGCTCATTCCTCCACACTCTCTTCTCAGTGATGGCATCTTAACCAGACAAGCTCCTGGGAATAATTTACTTGTAAGTCTTCAATTCTTTTGTGGTTAATTAGACAGATCTCAGAAGTGCATTCAAAGTGAATATCTTGCATTAATAAAACCATTAAAAAAGATGTCTTTTTTGTGTCCTGTTTACTTTTTTCCTGTTTTAACATTGATATCAGCAATCCCCAGTCGATATTGATCATGGGCACCTCCTAATTCAGTCTGAATACATCAGAAAATCAGGACCCTTTATGTCTGACAATCCATCAGACTTTGTCCCTATCCCCACCCCACCATTCCCTCATCAAACCCCTGGCACTCAAAGCAGCCTTGGGCAAATCTGAGCTCCCTCCACTCAAGGCTGGACCTGCAGGTTTCAGCTCCTTGGCACCAACTCCCACCTGCTTGGCTTGGAGAGAGAGCTGCCCGAGACACAGAGGGATGTTCATTTATTGCCAGCAAACAAAACCAGAGGAAGGCACAGCTCAATAAAACCCAGAAGTCCTTCCCCTGCTGTATATTAGGTCCACATTGCCTCCAATGAAGTCCTCTTTGCACAGTAGATAGTCTTAGACCAATGGCAAACACCTTCTGTGTCAAGCACAGAGCCCAAGGTCCCCCCAACACTCCCTGCCCCGCATTCTGTCCATATTTGCCCTTTGCACAGAGGGAGTCACACACTGAAGTCACAAGATCCCTCAGTCCACAGAGGGAGGAAAAGAGACAGTGAAAGAATTTCTGTGTTGTGCAGAGCTAAATCTGCACTCATCCCAATATTCTGGGCTTACAGGACCTTTATCAAACACATTCTGCAGCATCTCTTCACTGGGCAAACATCTGTGGGGATGGCCAGGCCCAAGGAGTGGTGGGCAATGGAGTTCCAGCCAGGGGTGTTCCCAGGGCTCAGCACTGGGCTCAGGGCACTTCAATCTCTTTCTCAATGATCTGCACAAGGGCATCGAGTGCAGCCTCAGGCAGTTCCCAGGGCGCACCAAGCTGGGGGGAGTGTTGATGTGCTGGAGGGCAGGAAGGCTCTGCACAGGGATCTGGACAGGCTGGATCCATGGGCCCAGGCCACTTGGAGGAGGTTCAACAAGGCCAAGTGCCGGGTCCTGCCCTGGGGTCACAACCACCCCAAAGCCCTGACCATGCCCTGCAACTGCTCCCCACAGCCTGTCCTGTGTCCTTAATCCCTCCATTTCCAAGGACTCTGTGGGACAAGGGAGCTCTGTGCTCTGGGTACGGAGGGAGCTCCAAGTGCCACTGGAGTGGGAACCACAACTCCTCAGGTTTGTGTTCTTTGGGAGGTCTGGAACTGGTGAGACTTAGAGACACAGAAAGTTTCTCTTCATTGCCCACAAACAAAATTTAAACACGATACAATTTATAAACATCCCAGCTCTTTCCTCAGTTTTCCTCAGCCACAGAGACCTGGAGAATGCCCGTCCTTGATGTGCTGGTCCCACAGCCCAGGGTGCTCCTGGCCTCCCCTGGTGCCAGGGCACACGGCTGCCTCCTGCCCAGCTCCCTGCCCACCCACAGCTTCTGACAGGGCTGCTCCCAGCCAGGCAGCTCCAGCTGTGCCATGGCCAGGCTGAGTCCCCTGCAGGGGCAGACACTGCCATTTGTCCCTCGGGGATTTCAGCAGGTTCCTGCCCAGACGTGTTCTCCTCCTCCCTGAAGCCCTTCCCCGAGCACAGAGGCCCGAGAGACCTTTCCAGGAAAGACTCAGGCAGAGAAGCCAGGGAGTCCCTGAGCACCACATCAGTGTCTGCTGGAATTCAACCCCCCTCCCCATTGCACAGCAGCCCTGCCTTTCCCTCCTGCAGCCTTGGTGTCCAACACAGCCCTTGAGGCTCTTTGGGCTCTGGACTTTTCCTGCAGCCCCCAACTGCAGGGGAGCTTTGCCTTCCCCACAGTCCCCCTGCCCAGCCCAGACCATGCCCAGCAATCCCTTGTCTGTCCCTGCCTTGCTGTCCCCCCCTGGCAGTGGCTCCGTGGCCCCTTTGTGCCCCGCTGCCTCCCAGCTGGTCCCACAGCCCCCTGGGCAGGCCCAGCCCAGCACAGGAGCACTCAGGGTGGGGAAGGGCCCCTCTGTCGGGATGCCCAGGGCAGTCCTTGGCCTTGGGCACCCGGGGCCTTCCTGTTCAGCCCCTCTCCAAGCTCCTGGACAGGCCGTGTCCCCTGTGGGGCCTCACAGCCAGCCCTGTTCCAGGCTCTGCCGGGTTCTGGGCCAGCAGAGAGGCCGGGCAGGGCTGGCCATGGCCCTGGCACAGGCCCTGAGCCCAGCAGGAGGATGGAGGGGGGCACAGCAAAACTCACCCCTAACCCTGGGCTGAGCAGCCACTGCTGGGAATGGCTGGGGAGAGAGGCTGGGGGGGACAACTGTCCTGGGCCACCTTCCTGCTCTGTTCCTGCCACCAAGGGCACAGAGCAGCCTCCTCTCGCTGGCACTTGCATGTTTTCCATCCCTTCCACAGGCCCTGGCTCTGCACCACAACCCCCCTGGGCTGAGTCCTCCCCCTGCACGCTCACACAGTGTCACAGACACACCCAGGGCTTTCTCTCCCAGCTCCTTTCCAGCCCAGCCCAGCTCCCTCCAAGCTCTCCCACCTGCCCTGAGCTCTCTCCACCCCCAAGGGCCTCTCCCCAGCACAGACCAGGTGGCTCTGGCCCCACAGCCTTGCCCAGGGCAGGCTGCTCTGGGCAGTGGCACCACAGCCCCAGCCCCTCTGGGCACAGCAGAGCTGGAGCTCCGAGAGGACTCAGCTCCAGCCGGGGGGGAACGTGCTTGGCAAAAGGGAAAGGAGGCTCCGGGTGTGCCCTGCTCTGCTCTGCAGGAGATCCTGAGAGCTCTGCAGCCCCTCCCTGCCATCCCATGCCCCCAGGCCAGCACAAAAGCCCCGGCCCCTGTGGTCCTCCAGAGCTCTTCCAGCTCCAGGCACAGGGCCCATCCCAAAGCTGGGGCAGCCAGAAAGCTGTTCTCATTTCCTGATCAGTCCTGCTCTGCTCAGGAAAGGAATCTCAGACAAAACCTTATTGCAGGTTCATTTATGTCACTCAAATGCAATATGAGACTCCCCAGGTAGACTAATTCTCTGGGACACACAAGATGGGGGCTACTGAAGAAGGAGGGAATGAAAACATGACTTTTTTTAAAAAGAAAACATCAAAACTATAGAAAATAAAAAAAAATGGACATAAGGAAAGATCTCATTGTTCATGGAAGTTCTGGCACACAGTGGGAGTGTCATTCAGCAAACAATATTCTACAATTCAACGTCACGGACTGTTCTGACCCAAAAATCAAATCCCCTTGAGGTACACAGAGTGTTTCCCCTCCCTCTGCATCATCCACCAAGTGCACCCAAGTCCTTGAGCAGAAACAATCCCATGGGTGAGTTTGCCTTTGCTTAAGGCAGGACTAATGCAAACTGTCCTCCCTAACATATTCCTCACATGGACCACAGGGATTTTATCCCCTTCAATGGTACAGAGAGGTTCTTTTTGGGCAGGGCCAGTTCAACTGGTAGAGTTAACTAACTCGGTTTGTGTGATGCCTTAAAGCTTTCTGGATATTTTTTTTTTTTAATTTAAAAGTAGTTGTGCAGTAACTGTAGATGTTAATGTAGCTGTATTAGATGCAACCCTTTAGCACAGTCGTTTACACAGACCCAACCCTATGACCCCATTTGATATCAAACTTTCTAAATTCCTTTAGCGTGTTTAGACTTCTTTTCAAGGTAGAATTGTAGAAAAACACCTCTATTGAACACCATCACACCCTAGGCCTGGACAACAAGATCCCACAAGAGACAAAGCAACCTTCAAGCCCAGAACTTTGGAGGCGCTCCAAGGACTGTACGTGCTGTGAAGAAGAGAAAGATGAGGAAGAAGGGGTCCCAAAGCCCCCAAACCCAATTCCCCAAGGGGTGTGTCGGGGGCAGAACTGGGCAGAACTGGGGGGTGGAGAGTTCTGGCATTGGATGGACCATCTTCTAAAACTGTAGAACCATTGCCTGGGAGGGTGCGTCGTGTGTGTTCCCCTGGGCCTGTGGGCCTGATTAAAGGACCTGCTCTTTTGAGCTGATCTTACACACTGAATTGGCCTGGAGTTTTCTCTCTTGAGCTTACAGGATTAACTAACTAGGTGGCTTTTGCTAAATTCACGTCCCAAGGTTTGAAGGTCCCACTGCCCATTGCTGTCAAGGTGGTTTGGAACAGTCCACTCTACCATTCCACTTTCCCAGAGGCTGGTGCAGGACAGGGAATATGACCCATCCACTCCATGCTGAGCTCTCTGGTCCAGGTGTGCACAAGGTTGTTTTGGAAAAGAGTCCTGCTGTCCAACTCCAGTGTTTCTGGAGGGCCATGTCTCCACAGGACTTGCTTTTCCAGGCCCAGGATGGTGCTCTGGGCAGTGGTGGGAGGCACAGGTGGGTGTCTCCTGCCATCCAGGGCTTGTGTCCACCATTGTCAGCACGTAGAGCTTGCCTTGGTGGGTTTGGGGAGTGTGCTGGGATCAATCTGCCAGGCCTGCCCACATCTCTATCTCAGCCATCATCCCCTTCTTGGCCTCTTTGATGGCAGCACACATTTCCCAGTTCTGGAGAACCTGGCAGTTGGTGTCCATGGTTAAATGCAGCCCTGGATCACAAGCCCAGCTGGATGTTGCACCTCTTCCCTGAGGCCCTGAGGTGTCCTGGGCCCAGGGAGCCAGGAATAATTCCCCCTTGTGTTGCCAGTCCAGCTCTGCCTGAGACACTTTCATCTGGTCAGTCCCATCCCCCTGTCCACTGTTGGATGTCACTCAGGAGCCCAACTCTTGGCTCCCTGTGCATCTCCAGGATGGACTTGCACAGCCAACCTCTCTGCCCAGGTGGCAGGAGGGCCTGCCCTGATAAGGCCTAAAATCCCCTCAGACAATGCCAACAGTGCCAGCTCTCCTGCAAGCTGTCTGTGAGATCTGAGAGTTACTGGTGCCACCATGGGAATGGTTTTGGTGTTGGATGATGCTCAAACCAGCCTGGTTCACCCAACTCCAAACACACATCCTGCTTTTGGAAGTTGGATGGGACAGAGAAGCTGCTCACTGGCCTGTCCATTTGTGAGGAGCAGTCAATCCCTTCCTACTAGAGAAGTCCAGTCCCTTTCATCCAGGCAGGTTCTTCTGACACAGCCCTTCTTGGGGTAGATGTGTGGAGATTCCTGCCTTGGCTGGGGACGCCCTCCAAGGACACTCCTCAAGGCTGAGCAAAAGAAATCTCCCCACGACCGTTGGTCTGGGTGAGTTCCATCAGATCTCTACATAATAATTATTTCTTTTGGCTAACTTTAATATAATTGTTTCAATAATTGCTTCAATATAGTGCACTATCCTATCTTATACTGTACTACTAGTAGTTTTAACCTTCATACTGTGTAGTAAATAACTCTGATTAAGATCTTTTGTCTGATCATTTGTAAGAATAAATGATTCACTTTATATAAATATTCTCATTTGGCCAATCATTGAAACTTGTGGGACAAAAATGTTCCAATCCCACTTCTGTAATTCCTTAAATTTAATTTGTTGACAAAATCTGAGGCAAAGATTGGATCCCTTATTCCTTGAGGCTCTGCAGTGCAACAATGGCTCCTTGATTCCATGAAGTTGCACTGTTTCCCACCGTTCTTGGGCTCCATAAGGCCCTGCAGTGTGACAACAGCCCACTGATTCCATAATTTTCCCCAGTGTCACAATGGACCCTTGATTCCATGAGATTCCTCAGTGTCCCGTTGGTTCCCTTTGGTTCCAAAAGGTTCTGGGATGTCACACTGGCCCCTTGATTCCCTGACATTCCACAGAGTCCTGGGGTCCTTTTGATTCCATGAGGTTCCACAGTGTCCCATGTTCCCTTTGGTTCCAGGAGGCCCCAGTGTATTCCAATGGCCCCTGGATTCCAGGAGATTCCACAGTGTCCCAGGGTCCCTTTGTTCCCAGGAGGTTCCTTTGTTTCCATCAGGCCCTGCCACGTCCCAGACTCCCTTTGGTTCCATGAGGTGCTGCAGGGTCACAATGTCCCCTTTATTCCATGAGGTTCTGCCATGTCCCAGGGTTCCTTTGGTTCCATGGGGTTCCACAGGGCCAAAACTCCCTGGTTCTTCTCCTTCCAAAACTTGTGGGCCCATTCTCTCCCTGCCTGGGGTGGAGCCCCATTGTGTTTGTGCAGGAATGGATCCATGGCCATCCTGCCACTGCCCCAATTGAATGCTGCACAAACGTCACTGCAGGCCTGACCCTGGATGCAGGAACAGTCTGGGAACTCCAGGCCTGCTGACATTCAGCAGAGCCAGTCGGGGGCCCAAAGAGCACAAGTGATTGACTGCAACCCCTGCAGGTCTCTGGCATTGCTGGGGACAAATGCAGGAACTGCCAGGAGCTCTGCAGAGCCCTGACAGTGCCACTGCAATCCCAAGCTGCATTGCCCAGGGCAACCCTCAGCACAGCCAAGGCCACAACCCTTCCTGAAAGGTGTCCCTTCTGGGCAGGGCCAGGGGGACAAACCCCTCCATCTGTCCCTGCACATGTTGGGTCCAATTCTCAGCCCCCACTTAGGGACAAAGCCAGACTACATTGGGTGTTTAGCTTTGCATTTGCTTCACTCTTTTGTGCTTCCAACACACACAGAACTCTGGGCAGAGTCTGCCCCCCCAAAGAACACCAGACCTGACTAGTTGTGGCTTAGAAGGGTTTCTCTAAAAACATGGCAATTCATGTCCTAGATATGGCAATTCTTTGGAGAAGGAGTTTGGGACTGAAAGAACCACAGAATGATTTGGGTTGGAAGGGAGCTTAAAAGGTCATCTGGTCTAAGTCCCTGGACATGGACATCTTTTACTAATTGAGATTACTCACATTCCCTGACCTTGGACAAATACAGAGATGGGGCATCCACTTCTCTGGGAACCTGTTCCAGTTCTTGCCACCCTCAATGTTAAATATTTCTTCTGATTATAAATAAAATACTCCAGTCTTTCAGTTTAAAGCAATTGCTCCATGTTCTGCCACTACAGGCCTTGGTAAAACATATCCCTGTGTTTTCCTTAGACTGTGAGCACCAGGTGTTCTTCTACAAACACCTTGGAGAGTACCCAGGGATCTCCCAAAAAAAGATTTGGAGGCCTCAAGCCCATGACCACTCTGTAGGGACTAAGGAGCTGTGGGCTCCATGGTGTGGAGACTGAGGACAGTGCAGGAGTAGCCAGAGAAGGCTTGAAGGGGGGTTTCAGAGATGAAGGATCCTTTTGTCATAGCAGGAAACAGCATGAAAAATAAAGAAGTACTGCCAAGTTCAGCTGGAGAGGTCCAGAATGGAAACAAAGAGAAAGGAATTTCACTCTGAGGGCAATGGTGTGATGCAACACATCCCCCAGGAGGAGTGTGGATGAGCCCAAGGCTTTGTGTGTGCAGGAAGAGCCAGGGAGGACGCAGAGATGTCAGTGCAGGAAGGTGCCAGCCAGGTGGGGCAGCCGGGGGGATGACGACAGCCTGCAGGGAAAGGGGCAGGGCATGGACACCGTAGGACAGCCTGGGCTGGAGAGGAGACAGGGAGGGGGAGAAGCTGAAAGGTCCTGACAGAGCCACCTTCTGCAGGCCTTTGGCCAGGGCTGCTGTCTGTGTCCCCTGATGCCAGGAGGAGGGGAGTGCCCCTTGCAGCCCTGGGGCCTCATGGCCTCCTTGTCCCTGCTCAGCAGCCTGGCAGGTGCCACCCCATGGGCCTGCCCTTGGCATTGCCAATCCCACATCCCAGTGCCCCAGGAACAGCCCTGAGGAATGAGGCAGGGACAGGAGGTCCCTTCCCAGGGGCTGGGGCTCAGGGCTTGGTCCTTTGGACTAATAAAACACATCCAGGTTTCCTTATCATCAGAGCCACCTTTCCATTGCTTGTCCATACTTGTCATCACTGGAATTTTCTGTTCCAATTGGAGTCTAGGGACACGTTTTCACAGTCGTGTCCCTCAGTGGGACCCATTAACACTACAAGAAACGTCAGCATTTCAAACTCATTTTGACTTGTTGAAAAGTTGTTTGAACTTCCTCTCAGGGACTGAGTCTCATGTAAACAACATCAAACCCCCTGAGGGTCATGAAATACCTGGGGCTGTTGCTGTGCTGCTGAGCTGGGCCGGGCTCCTGGCACACAGGGAGCTCCTGGCAAGCAAGAAGAGCTTCCAAGAGACAGCTCTGCTGGTGAGCAGCTCCTCTGCACAGCCCAGCAGGGCTGAGGGCACTGCCTGCAGCACCCAGGGCACAGGAGAGAAGGCAGAGAGATGAGAGGCAGCCTGGGCTGGGAGGTGACTGAGCTCTCACTACACGAGAAACCTTCCCAGGATTTGAAGGAAGAATCATCTGGCTGTAGGAAAGTTCAGCTTCCCTTCCTGGAGGCATCTCCTAAAGCTGGCACATCCCACAGCTTGTAGGATCTTTCAGCAGGACTCTCCCAGTTGCTGCAGTGCAGGGGAAGTGGCCACATGGCAGAGCAGGGCAGGAGCTGCAGGCAGCAAGGGCAGAGAGGAGAAGGGAGCAGGAGGTTCAAGGGATCCTGGGGTGGGAGGACAGGGCAGAGCTGCTCAGGGCAGGAACCTTGCCAGCCCTTTGCCAGGGTCAGGCTGTGGCTGCAGAGCAGTGCAGGGGAATTCCTGCAAGTGCCTCTGCCAGCTGCCAAATGCCAACAGTGGCAGGAGCTGTCAGGATGGCTCTGCTGGATTTGCTGGGGTGCAGCAGGAGAAGCTGCTGCAGAGCAGGACTTGCTGCTGCCCCCTCAGAGGCCCAGGGCAAGAAGGTTCCCTGGGCCAGGGCTGGCTGTGGGGTGGGAAGGTGGGGGTGCAGCCAGGGGTGCCCAGGGCTGTGGGGCAGAGCAGGGTCCTGCCCCAGGGCTCTGTGTGCTGGGGCAGGGACTCTGCTGCCTGCCAGGGGCAGCTCTCAGCCTGGCCAAGGAGCTGCCACGGCCCTGCAGGGAGAAGGGGGGGTGGAAGGAGTGACCCGTCAGGGCAGGGCAGGGCTGGGCAGGGCCCTTCAGCTGCAGGGTCAGGGCTCCTCACAGCTTCAGCTCCACCTCCTCCATTTCCAGGGGCCCTTCTCAGGAAGCACATCCCCCCAGAACACCCCCCCTTCCCAGCCACCGAAGGGGGTCTGGGATCTGCTCTGCAGCCCCTGCCCAGGCAGAGCTGCCCCTGGGCACTGGGCTGGGGATGGCTCTGGCAGCACTGGCAGGGAGCTGAGCTGGGCACAGGCAGGGGCTGCTGGCAGGAACAGCTCCTCACCCGGAGACAGGCAGGCAGGGAGAGGGAGCTGCTGCCACAAGGGCTGGGCAGGGGGATGTGGGCCCCTCCCTGCTGTCCCTGTGGCACAGACCCCTTCCCTGAGCAGCTCCTGCCTGGGCTCCTTTCCCAGCCTAAGCAGAGCCTGTGCCCTCAGGCCCACGGGGGCTGGGCTGTGCATTGCCCTGGCCAGAGCCCAGGCAAGGACAGGGCCCTGATTTCCAGCTGTCTCTGGGTGTCCCTCCTCCCTTGGCAGCAGCACTGTGGCATTTCACTGCCATCCCCTGCTGCCTGGGCTGTCCTTGTTCTCACCAGTGGGTTTTCTGAGCCACTCTGGGGTTGGGAGGGGCAGATTCCTGTCCAGACACAACCCCTTTGGGTGCTGCTGTGGGGTTGTGTCTGGGGGAGCCAAGTACCCAAGTGCCCTCCAGGCACCTTCAGGGGATTCAGCTCTTTGCCTGGGTGTCCTGCAGGGCTGCAGGTGCCCTCCAGAAGGGCACAGCTCTGCCATAGTATCTCTGTGCTGCACAGGATCGCTATGGAGAAAACTCCTCAGTGCTAAATCCATGGAAATGCTCTGGGCAGCTGCAATCAGCAGTTTGTGTCTCACTCTGGGAGGGGAGAGATGAAAAGGTGAGGAGTGTGCCAATCTGTTCTTTGGACATGGATTCCTGGATCTCTGGGCAGTTTCTCTGTAGGGGAACAATTGAGTGTGATGCTCCTCCAGCTCCAAGCTGCCAGCACAGGGCAGCTGAGCCCAGGACTGATGGGCAGAGCAGCTCTTCTCTCTGCACTGAGGGACTGTCCCTGTGCCCCTCAGAACCCACAAGACTTGGCCTGCAGTGCAATAGGAATGTCAGGGATTTCAAACCTTCACAAACACTCATAACTGTGACAGGTGCAAGTGGGTGAACAAACACAAAGAATTCCCTCAGCTCAGTCCTCATTTGGGCAAATTGCAAACAGCAAAGCTGAGAAGCTCTTTGATGTATCATGAGTACATCTATTTTGAGATCACCCTGCAATCCAAGTTCCCTCTCCAGCAGAGCAAGAAGGAGTCCTTGGGAGCCCATCACAGAGTTACTGCTTCCAATGGTCCCCTCAGGCAGCAAAAGCCAAAGCTCAGGGGAGGGAGCTGCAGGGAGGTCTGAGAGAGCAGAGAGAGCCTGAGAGTGGGGTGGCTGTGAGGTGTGTAATGTTTGGCTGCAGAAGCCTGGTCTAACTCAGCAGTGACGTTTCCTCCTCAACAGATCAAAATACCCTGGGGAAGGAGGAAATGTCCAACAGCAGCTCCATGGCCCAGTTCCTCCTCCTGGCATTGGCAGACAGGCGGGAGCTGCAGCTCCTGCACTTCTGGCTCTTCCTGGCCATCTCCCTGGCTGCCCTCCTGGCCAATGGCCTCATCCTCAGCGCCGTAGCTGTGACCACCACCTGCACACCCCATGGGCTCCTTCCTGCTCCACCTCTCCCTCACAGACCTGGGCTGCATCTGCACCACTGTCCCCAAAGCCATGCACAATTCCCTCTGGGGCACCACAACCATCTCCTATGCAGGATGTGCTGCACAGCTGTTTCTCTTTGCCTTTTTCATGTCAGCAGAGTTTTCCCTCCTCACCATCATGTGCTACGACCGCTATGTTCCCATCTGCAAACCCCTGCACTACGGGACCCTCCTGGGCAGCAGAGCTTGTGCCCACATGGCAGCAGCTGCCTGGGCCACTGGTTTCTCTATTCTCTGCTGCACACAGCCAATACATTTTCCCTGCCCCTGGGCCAGGGCAAGTCCCTGGGCCAGTTCTTCTGTGAAATCTCACAGTTCCTCAAACTCTCCTGCTCACACTCCTACATCAGGGAACTGGGCCTTATTGGGGTTAGTGCTTGTTTTTGTTTTGGTGGGTTTGTTTTCATTGTGTTCTCCTATCTGCAGATCTTCAGGGCTGTGCTGAGGATCCCCTCTCAGCAGGGACATCACAAAGTCTTTTCCACCTGCCTCCCTCACCTGGCCGTGGTCTCCCTCTTTGTCAGCACTGGCCCATTTGCCTACCTGAAGCCCCCCTCCATCTCCTCCCCACCCCTGGATCTGGCACTATCAGTTCTGTACTCGGTGGTGCCTCCAGCACTGAACCCCCTCATCTACAGTCTGAGGAACAAAGAGCTCAAGAACACCCTGAGAAAAATGATGACTGGATGCTTTTCAGGAGCAATAAAGTGCCTGTTTTCTGGTGCATAGCATTCAGAATGGGACTCCTTCATGGCCCAGCCTTCCTGCTCAGGTTTTTCATGAAGGTCATCAGATTGTTCTTACAATAATCTTCTGTGCAATGAAATATTATTTGGCATCTGCCTTCTAATTTAGTGTCTACCCATTGAATTGGACCCAGAGATGTATAAATGGTGAATTGTGCTCTCTGAGTATTTAAACAAAATAAAGGACCCCGCAGTGTCTTCTTTATCCAAGACCCTTCTTCTTAGCTGTTCCCAAAGGACAGCACACTGCAGGACAGGGTGTATTTGCAAACGGGACGGGGACAATAATCCCAGCCCAGCAGCACTGCCAGGGAGCAGCAGTGCTTGGTCTTTGCAGAGCTGCTCTCTTGCCACTCCCACACTGTCCTCCTGAGCCCCTTTCTCGCTGTAAGGCCTGAGTGCTCTCTGAGCACAGTCCTGGGGGCTGGAAGCCCTTGGAGCACAGGCAGGGACAGGCCCTGGGAACTTGTGAAGCAGAGCTGGGCTCCCTTCCAGCATCTCCAGGATGCTGTGGCATCTTCTGAGGCCACTGCATGGACTGGGTCACTTCTTCTGTCACCTTGCTCCAGGGCTGGAACTCTCCTGCAGTGTCATCATGACACTGCTGCTCTCTGCTTTCCAGGTTCCATTTTCAGATCCAGTCTTCCCCTCCTGTTCACAGGGACATCCTGTGAGTGCTTCAGAGCTGCCATCCTGGGGCAGCTCCTGCCCAGCGTGGGCAGGCACAAGGTCTCTCCAGCTGCTCCTCTCCCCTCCCCAGTGCCACTGTTTTCTGCAGCCTCCTCATCCTTGCCCAGCACAGCCCTCCTGGCACAGTTGGACACAGCCCTTGTTCTACCCCCTCCTCAGGCACCTGCCCAACCCCCTCAGCTCCAGCCTGATGGCCACAAACCTTCAGGGCAGGGAGGCACCGGGCAAAATGCTGAGGAAACCTTTCAGCTGCACTCAAATCCAGTTGGAGGGGTTGGCCTCGAGGAAGAAATCAATTCTCATTTTCCAGAACCAGCAGGACAACCTGTGTTGTGTCCTGGACACTCCTCTGCAAGTGTGGGCTATGGAAAAGGTTTTGGTGTCTGGGATATTGAGAAGGCTGGGCAGTGTCACTGGGAGACCTCTCCCAAACCCTTGGAAAGGCCAGAGCCATCCCAGAGCTTCCTGGGGCCTTGGCAAAGGCAGACATGGAAGCAGTCTGCAAACAGGGCAGCAAGGAGGGTTGGCAGAGTTCCACACTGCTCAGGCTCAGCAGGGAAGGGGAGAGGGCAAGTCCTGCTGCAGCCATTGCCAGGCATGGGAAGGACAAGGCAGGGATTACAGAACGCCTGTGGGAGGGAATAGAAGGGGATGTTTTGTGCCCAGACTTTATCAAGGCCCTTGACATGGTTTCCTGTGGTCTCCTTATGGCCAGACTGGTGAGAGCTGGACTGAAGAAGTGGAAGATGTGGTGGGTGGGAAGTTGGCTGAATGAAGAGTGTCAAATAAAATCCATGGTACAAAGTCCTCTTGGCAGCAACTTCCTGGTGAAATCCCTCAGTGACCATCTCTTGAACACCACTAGAGAACATCTTTATTATCTCTCTGTACAATGGGACAAAATGTGTTTTCAAGTCCTTTGTGAATGATGCCAAATTTCAGGGAGCCCTTGAGCAACCTGTCCTGGTTTAAAGACACAGATTGAGGTGTGTGATAAACTGAGAAAATAATTCGAGTTGATTAAGAGGAAACAGTGAAGGGTCAATATGACCTGGAGAGAAAAGAAAAACAAGTCGTAAAACTTAATTGGGCCCCTATAAAGAGATAAAACAAGCTACCTCCCTTTTACCTTGTGTAGGATTTATAATGAGAGAATTTTGTTTAGTTAGCTAGATAATAGCACCTTTCTTAAAATTTATAACTTTGTATAGATAACCAGCGAACATCTGCTGCAAGTCTGATTTAACAATATATTATGAAAGCTTATAGATAACATTCTTGTTAAGAAATATCTAACCTAACAATGCGCAATGTTTATACTCATGTACTTAACAATGTGTAATGTTTATACTCATGTACCTAACAATGTGTAATGTTTATACTCATGTACCTAACAATGTTTATACTTATGTATAATGAATATTCATGTAGTAGCTGGAAATAAATGTAGAACAAATGTCTTCTTTGGGTGTGACAGGTGTTGGGAGTTGTTGGACCCCTTCCCTGATCACCCAGCGCTGAATTTGCTTTTATCATATAATAAATTCTGATTGGAAATTGCCCGACTGGGTCTCTGTTTCTCACAGGTGGGAACTCCAATCAAATTAACTCACTCCCCTTTTATTCCCCACCAGTACAAGGAGACAAAATACAAAGAGGTATAAGTGAAAAAAATAACAGTTTACTGTTGGGGAAGAAGAAAACGACTGGCAGAAATACCAGGCTTGGAGACAGATCTATAACCCCTGAGATGACTAATCTACACCGGAATGGACACTAATACACTGGAAAAGACGTTTATTTACCGGATGTGACTACCATTGCACTCACAGTTTTTCCCCAGTTTTCCCCAGTTTATTGTTGTACTGTTCTAGTGTTGTATGTACCCCAGCTTGTTGTTTTAAAAATCATATCCTCCATATTGTCTCCTTCTTCCCTCACAGTTTTCCCGCCAAACCCTGTTGTTCTGCCCTGTTTTCCCGCTCCTCTGCCTGCTATTGGCTGCTGTTTGGTGCAGTGCAGAGGTAGCTCCTATTGGCCCATTCTCCTGGTGACACCCAGACTCCGCCCATCTCTACCCTGTTGCCCTATCCCAAGAGCCCCTGAGTTGTCAATCCTTTACTCCTCCCCTATCCTGAGTCCAGCCCCTGTTCCAACCCTCTGTAAGTCCCTGCTTGTCCTAATAAAGTTGGCATTGCTTCACGAGACCTCAGCTGTGTCAGGACCCTGATTTGCAGTGCCCGGTCCCATTTTCCTTTCCCCCGCGGGCCGTGGCAGTTCACTGATGAGAAATAGAGCAGCAAAACCAGCAATACCAACAGAACAGTTCAAAGAACAGCAGAGAGAGAAATTGCTTCCTCTCTGCCCCCCTGCCCCAACTCCCTTTTGTAAACAGATCAAAACAGGGATCAACACGTACCTCCCTTCCCCCTTTTCCCCCTGAATGAACAAAGAACAAAAAAGAAACCAAGGAAAGAGGGGGCAAAGCCAAGTCTGGGCAAATCTCTGGTCTGAGATCAGTTGTGCTGCCCAAGAACACGCTGACTCCAGAGGTGTCCAAGCGGGGCAGAGCCGGCGACACCGGTCCCTGCGGCGGCGGGGGGGAGGCAGCGGCTCTGCTTGATTCCATGGAGTTCTGGGGAGGCACAGGGGGTGCCATGAGACTCTTTTCCTCCTAAAGATTTAATTTTTCTCTCTTTACATTCAGCCCCTCGGTGACTCCCGAGAGCCCTCTGCAAAGCCATAAACTGACTTTTGGAGGAGCTTTTGGACACCCCCGGCAATGGAGCGGCGCTACGCAAATTGCGTAAGGGGGCCAGCAATCCTGCGGCGCTACGCAAACAGCGTAAGGAGGGCGCCGGTAATGGTAATGAAGGTGTTACGTCAGTTGCGTAAAGCTACGCAAGTGGCGCAAGGGTCCTGCCCTCAGCGCTACGCAAATGACGGGAGGGCCACGGTGGCTTCCTGAGGGCTCGCGGACCTTTCCCACTTCATCGCAGTCCTCTCCAAAGACTCCCAGTTTGTCCCAGTCCCTTCCTAAGGGCTCTCAGTTCCGTCTTAAGAGCTCCCAGTCCATCCCAGTCCCCTCCTAACGCCGCTGTCCTCAGCGCTACGCAAACGGCGTAAAGGGCGCTGCCGCTGCCCTCAGCCCTACGCAAACGGCGTAAGGGGGCGCCGGTAACGGCAAGAGAGGGGCGCTACGTAAACTGCTTTAAGCTACGCAAATGGCGTAAGCGCCCTGCCCTCAGCGCTACGCAAATGACGGGAGAGCCCCGGTTCCTTCCTCGGGGCTCCCACTTTATCCCAGTACCTCCAAGTCCTTTCCTAAGGGCTACCAGTTCATCCCAGCTATCGCCGCGTTCTCGCGCTTCCAGAATTTTCTCCCTCCGCTTCCCAACTATAAAAGGGACTTTCTGTGCTGAACACCGAGACGGGAGCACTGACGGGCTCGGCGCAGGGGCCCTGTGGTATTTGATTTCTCTACAGTTCATGTTTTTATAATGAAGGGGGAAGGGTTAATAATCTGTCGCAAAGGACTGGAGCTCTCAGAGTCAATTAGTCCTCCAGTGAACCATTTAGCTGCTGAAATAAATCCAGTCTCAGGCACGCAATGAGCAGGATTCGAGACAGAAAAGCCTGTGTGGGTACGCAGGGCATTGAGCTCCTGCAGATTTGTCCACAGGTGCAACTTGGTACATTTTAGTACTGAGTGCTTTTGATACACAAACTGGCCACCGAAACTCTCTTGGGTCATAACGTGCAAAGGTGGGACAGCTTTATCCAGAACACGTAGACCACACAATTTCTCAAAGCTGGATCAGAATCTGTGCCAGCCTGTGGTGGAACCATGAAAGCCACCCCCAGGAGTTGCATTTCCCATTCGGATATCAGGTGGGGACAAGTCCCTGCCACAGGAATGGAAAATCCATGGTGGGGTGGGAAGGGCCAAGATGCTGCCCTGGCAGAGAAGGAGGGATGTGCCACTGCAACATCTCCCAGCAATACTGCTGTGGGTGGAAAAACACCATTAAGCTGGGACAAAGTCTAGGAAAGCAATGGCAGAGTCTGTCTCCCTCTAAATGTGATGTCTCCATCATCCAGACCCAAAGCCATGCTTTGGACCTCCCTGCACCAGTCTTGGTTTTCCAGCTCCTTAACTGCATCAGAACAAGACCAAAAAAATTACTTCTTTTTATATTCTTGTAGTGGGTTGACCCTGGCCAGACACCAGGTACCCAATAAAGCCACTCTCACTCTCCTTCTGCAACTGGACAGAGGACAGAGAAAAAAAACAGCTAAGAATTCCTGAGTAGAGATAAGAGCTGGGAGAGGTCAGTGACTGATCACCTTCACGGGCAAAACAAGACTCCAAGTGGGGATAGTACTTATATTTATTACTAACAGGATAAGAGCCAAAGAGTGAGAAATAAAACAGTCTTAAAAACACCTTCCGCCACCTTTCCTTCCTTGTTCTCCCTCCTCCCCCCCAGCAGGGAGATGGGAGGGGATGGGAATGGGGGTCACGGTCAGTTGTTGTTTCTGCCGCTGCTCAGGGAGAGGAGTTGGAGTCCTTCCCCTGTTCCCGTGGGGTCCCTCCCAGAGCAGTACCTCCAGCCCTCCTGGAGCAGACAAGCTCAGCCAAGCCAACCCCGGACACCCATTGCCAGGCCCAGGGGCACCAGCTGCCAGGATCACCAGGGTGCTTTGCCTTTTACCTGTGCCCGGGAGTGCACAGCCATCACATTCCCATCTGGTTCTGCTGTCCCCAGGCCAGAGCAGTGTCTGTGGGTGCCCTCGGCAGCACAGGAGAAGCACAGGAGCAGTTCCCAGGGCCTGGGGAAGCAAACGAGTTCATGGAGGTGCTGAGCTCTTCTCCTGGGTCCTTCTGCTTCAAGCCCTGCAGAGCCCTGGGGTGCAGCTTTGGCAACTTACCCCTCCTTTTCTGCCTCCTGCCTGCCTCCTGGACAAAGGAGGCAGTGCCTGTGTGTCTCTTCTAGCTCGGCCAATGCATTAAAGCCCTCCCATGATGGTGTCCGGGTCAGCCTCTGATCGCTGACACAGCACGCATGCTGGAGGGAGAGAGACAGTGGCCCCGGGCATGGCACCTGTGCTGCCCACCCTGACAGCCCCTCTGCCAGGCTGCGGGAGGGGCACTTTGCTCTCACCTGGCTCCCTGTCTTCGGGGGCTTCCTGCCTGTCTTCGGGGGCTTGGTCCTCTCTCTGTTCAGGGGCTTCCTGTCTCTCTTCGGGGGCTTGCTCCCTTTCTTCGGGGGCTTGCTCGTGTCTGTCTGCCATGGTGATGTCAGCAGGGCGTCTGTCCTCGGAACACCGAGGTCGCTTCCAAGGTGCTCCTCCACTGGTTCCGAGGCAGGAAACACTGACACGACCCCGATGTTACCTGACTGTCAGGGCTGGAGCTGCTCGTCTCCTGGGAGGGGGATTCCAGAGTCTCCTCTGATGTTGCCTGTTGGGTGGTGTGGAGGTTGCTGGTCTGTGGTGCTGAAGATCCAGGAGATGGCAGCTGGGCGCTGGGGCTGGGGCTGACGGTCTCCAGTGCTGGAGAACCGGGAGACAGCCCTGGTAGCGCCAGGCTGCCTGTGTTGGGGCTGATGGTCTCACGTTCCCTGGAGCTGTCAGAAGGCTCCAGTCCTGACAGTCAGGCCATGCTGGGGCCAGCAAGCTCTGAGTCATCTCAGGAGGCTGTGAGGGGAAGCAGGAATGTCAAGGCCACCCCAGGCCCAGCCAGGATAGGCCAGAGCAGTGCGGCTCTGCCAAACCCACCCTGGGCACCCACTGCCAGGCCCAGGGGCACCAGGCCCAGGGTTACCAGGTGCTTTGCTTCTTACCTGGCTCCCTCCCTTTGGGGGCCTCCTCCTCTCTGTCTGATGTGGGACATGTCAGTGGTGGGTCCCTGTCTCACCGTCTGAGCGGTGAGTGGGGCTCCCAGCACTGGGTGCTCTAACACGGCTTCTCTCATGGCGACTTCGGAATGTTCTGCATGAGTTCCGGGTCCGACGCTGCTGGCAGGAGTGGTGTTGCCTTTGGCAAGTCCTGGCCGCTGTTTCCCTTGGGTTTCGCCTCCCAGCATTCGGCGCTGGCGTGCACTTCCTGTCATGGGGACTTCTGCACCGGCCGGATGGATTTGGGGTCTGACGTTGCAGGCGGGAGCGGTTTCGCCTGCGGAATGTCCTTGAGTGTCTCTGCCTGGGCCTGCGCCTCCCAGGACTTGGTGCTGGCACATGGCTCCTGTCCTGGGGGCTTCCGGACCGAAGGTGTGGAATTTGGGCCCGACGTTGCCGGCGGGAGTGGTTTTGCCGGCGGTCAGGCCCCTGACTGCTGGAGCAGCTGCTGTCCTCAGTTTCTGGGAAGCTGCTGTGGGACGACCCCGATGTTACCTGACTGTCAGGGCTGGAGCTGCTCGTCTCCTGTGAGGGGGATTCCAGAGTCTCCTCTGATGTTGCCTGTTGGGTGCTATGGAGGTTGCTGGTCTGTGGTGCTGAAGATCCAGGAGATGGCAGCTGGGCGCTGGGGCTGGGGCTGACGGTCTCCAGTGCTGGAGAACCGGGAGACAGCCCTGATAGCGCCAGGCTGCCTGTGTTGGGGCTGATGGTCTCAGGTTCCCTGGAGCTGTCAGAAGGCTCCAGTTCTGACTGTCTGGCCACACTGACACCAGCAAGCCCTGAGTCATCTCGGGAGGGTGTGAGGGGAAACAGGAGGGACAAGATCGTTCCAGACCTGGGTCAAGGTAGGCCAGAGCAGTGCGGCTCTGCCAAACCCACCCTGGGCACCCACTGCCAGGCCCAGGGGCACCAGGCCCAGGGTCACCAGGTTGTTTGCCTCTTACATGTGCCCAGACCAGCACAGCCATCACATTCCCAGCTAGTTACGCTGTTTCTCAGGCAGAGCAGGCTCTGTGGGTGCCCTCGGCAGCACAGGAGGAGCACAGGAGCAGTTCCCAGGGCCTGGGGAAGCAAATGGGTTCATGGAGGTGAGGACAAAGTGTCCAAAGCATGGGAGCTTTGAAGCTGAGCTCTTCTCCGGGGTCCTTCTGCTTCAAGCCCTGCAGAGGCTCGGGAGGCAGCTTTGGCAACTTACCCCCCCTCTTGTGCCTCCTGCCTGCCTCTTGGAAAAAGGCACTCATTGGCATCACAGTGCCTGTGTCTCTCTCCGAACTCGGCGAAAGCATTAATGTCCCCCGTGTCTGTCAGGTGCAGCTCTCCCTGACTCTGTCCCTAAGAGCACACGGCTGCTTGCTCTGCCCTGCTCTGCCAGGAAGGCCCAAGCCCCTCTCACCTCTAGTTGGATCATCTTATTTGTGATGCCAATCTTCTCAGCCTTGAAATTCAGCTTCACCTCAAAGTCTGTGCGGGGCCCAACGATGCCCCTGCCTTGCGATGCAGAGAAGTCATCTCCAAGGTCGTCCAGCCCACTGAGATGCCATGCCATGGGCAGTGGGCTGTCGTTTCTTAGGACCAGGGTCTGGGTGTCAGTCCTGCAGAGACAGGAAGACACTCAGCGTCAGTGCTGGGTGGTCACACCAGCCTGGCCACTGAATGCGGCTCAAAGCAGCTCCATCTGAGCCTCTGGAACCAGAGTCAAACCTCTTCTCTTTGTCACGAGCCTTGGAGTGCCCTCAGCCGTGGGATGACTGACCTGTGCAGAAGTATCTTGTTGAAATGCAGCTCCTGGGGGCTGACCCTCAGCTTCACTTGCACCCCTTCGCAGCACAGTTGGAAGACCACTGGCTCTGGGTTGTCCTTGATCCAGCAGACGAGACTGTCTTCCAGGAGGCCAGCAGAAGTCGGGTACGCCCAAACACTCAGCTTCTGAACCCGTCCCTACAAACAGAAATACAAAGAGCCCTCTGTGAGCAGGAGGAACGGCACTTCTGCGGTGCCTGCCCTACCTGCTCACCTCCTACCTTCTTCTCTTTGGGCTGCAGCCTCATGCTGGGAGGGTCCAAAAGGAACGTCTCTCCTTTGCTGTCATTCTCAAAGGAGAAATGCACCTCTGCCTCCATGGGGGAGTCGTTGAGGATGGTTAACTTTTCGCTGTTGCTGTCAGAAGGCTCCAGTCCTGACTGTCTGGCCACACTGACACCAGCAAGCCCTGAGTCATCTCGGGAGGGTGTGAGGGGAAACAGGAGGGACAAGATCGTTCCAGACCTGGGTCAAGATAGGCCAGAGCAGTGCGGCTCTGCCAAACCCACCCTGGGCACCCACTGCCAGGCCCAGGGTCACCAGAGCTTGTGGACACAGAGCCCATTTATCAGGAGTTTTTCCGCACAAGATGTCCGGGTCAGCCTCTGATCGCTGACACAGCACGCATGCTGGAGGGAGAGAGACAGTGGCCCCGGGCATGGCACCTGTGCTGCCCACCCTGACAGCCCCTCTGCCAGGCTGCGGGAGGGGCACTTTGCTCTCACCTGGCTCCCTGTCTTCGGGGGCTTCCTGCCTGTCTTCGGGGGCTTGGTCCTCTCTCTGTTCAGGGGCTTCCTGTCTCTCTTCGAGGGCTTGCTCCCTTTCTTCGGGGCCTTGCTCGTGTCTGTCTGCCATGGTGATGTCAGCAGGGCGTCTGTCCTCGGAACACCGAGGTCGCTTCCAAGGTGCTCCTCCACTGGTTCCGAGGCAGGAAACACTGACACGACCCCGATGTTACCTGACTGTCAGGGCTGGAGCTGCTCCTCTCCTGTGAGGGGGATTCCAGAGTCTCCTCTGATGTTGCCTGTTGGGTGGTATGGAGGTTGCTGGTCTGTGGTGCTGAAGATCCAGGAGATGGCAGCTGGGCACTGGGGCTGGGGCTGACGGTCTCCAGTGCTGGAGAACTGGGAGACAGCCCTGATAGCGCCAGGCTGGCTGTGTTGGGGCTGATGGTCTCAAGTTCCCTGGAGCTGTCAGAAGGCTCCAGTCCTGACAGTCAGGCCATGCTGGGGCCAGCAAGCTCTGAGTCATCTCAGGAGGCTGTGAGGGGAAGCAGGAATGTCAAGGCCACCCCAGGCCCAGCCAGGATAGGCCAGAGCAGTGCGGCTCTGCCAAACCCACCCTGGGCACCCACTGCCAGGCCCAGGGGCACCAGGCCCAGGGTTACCAGGTGCTTTGCTTCTTACCTGGCTCCCTCCCTTTGGGGGCCTCCTCCTCTCTGTCTGATGTGGGACATGTCAGTGGTGGGTCCCTGTCTCAGGGACCACGTCTGAGCGGTGAGTGGGGCTCCCAGCACTGGGTGCTCTAACACGGCTTCTCTCATGGCGACTTCGGAATGTTCTGCATGAGTTCCGGGTCCGACGCTGCTGGCGGGAGTGGTGTTGCCTTTGGCAAGTCCTGGCTGCTGTTTCCCCTGGGTTTCGCCTCCCAGCACTCGGCGCTGGCGTGCACTTCCTGTCATGGGGACTTCTGCACCGGCCGGATGGATTTGGGGTCTGACGTTGCAGGCGGGAGCGGTTTCGCCTGCGGAATGTCCTTGAGTGTCTCTGCCTGGGCCTGCGCCTCCCAGGACTTGGTGCTGGCACATGGCTCCTGTCCTGGGGGCTTCCGGACCGAAGGTGTGGAATTTGGGCCCGACGTTGCCAGCGGGAGTGGTTTTGCCGGCGGTCAGGCCCCTGACTGCTGGAGCAGCTGCTGTCCTCAGTTTCTGGGAAGCTGCTGTGGGACGACCCCGATGTTACCTGACTGTCAGGGCTGGAGCTGCTCGTCTCCTGTGAGGGGGATTCCAGAGTCTCCTCTGATGTTGCCTGTTGGGTGCTATGGAGGTTGCTGGTCTGTGGTGCTGAAGATCCAGGAGATGGCAGCTGGGCGCTGGGGCTGGGGCTGACGGTCTCCAGTGCTGGAGAACCGGGAGACAGCCCTGATAGCGCCAGGCTGCCTGTGTTGGGGCTGATGGTCTCAGGTTCCCTGGAGCTGTCAGAAGGCTCCAGTTCTGACTGTCTGGCCACACTGACACCAGCAAGCCCTGAGTCATCTCGGGAGGGTGTGAGGGGAAACAGGAGGGACAAGATCGTTCCAGACCTGGGTCAAGGTAGGCCAGAGCAGTGCGGCTCTGCCAAACCCACCCTGGGCACCCACTGCCAGGCCCAGGGGCACCAGGCCCAGGGTCACCAGGTTGTTTGCCTCTTACATGTGCCCAGACCAGCACAGCCATCACATTCCCAGCTAGTTACGCTGTTTCTCAGGCAGAGCAGGCTCTGTGGGTGCCCTCGGCAGCACAGGAGGAGCACAGGAGCAGTTCCCAGGGCCTGGGGAAGCAAATGGGTTCATGGAGGTGAGGACAAAGTGTCCAAAGCATGGGAGCTTTGAAGCTGAGCTCTTCTCCGGGGTCCTTCTGCTTCAAGCCCTGCAGAGGCTCGGGAGGCAGCTTTGGCAACTTACCCCCCCTCTTGTGCCTCCTGCCTGCCTCTTGGAAAAAGGCACTCATTGGCATCACAGTGCCTGTGTCTCTCTCCGAACTCGGCGAAAGCATTAATGTCCCCCGTGTCTGTCAGATGCAGCTCTCCCTGACTCTGTCCCTAAGAGCACACGGCTGCTTGCTCTGCCCTGCTCTGCCAGGAAGGCCCAAGCCCCTCTCACCTCTAGTTGGATCATCTTATTTGTGATGCCAATCTTCTCAGCCTTGAAATTCAGCTTCACCTCAAAGTCTGTGCGGGGCCCAACGATGCCCCTGCCTTGCGATGCAGAGAAGTCATCTCCAAGGTCGTCCAGCCCACTGAGATGCCATGCCATGGGCAGTGGGCTGTCGTTTCTTAGGACCAGGGTCTGGGTGTCAGTCCTGCAGAGACAGGAAGACACTCAGCGTCAGTGCTGGGTGGTCACACCAGCCTGGCCACTGAATGCGGCTCAAAGCAGCTCCATCTGAGCCTCTGGAACCAGAGTCAAACCTCTTCTCTTTGTCACGAGCCTTGGAGTGCCCTCAGCCGTGGGATGACTGACCTGTGCAGAAGTATCTTGTTGAAATGCAGCTCCTGGGGGCTGACCCTCAGCTTCACTTGCACCCCTTCGCAGCACAGTTGGAAGACCACTGGCTCTGGGTTGTCCTTGATCCAGCAGACGAGACTGTCTTCCAGGAGGCCAGCAGAAGTCGGGTACGCCCAAACACTCAGCTTCTGAACCCGTCCCCACAAACAGAAATACAAAGAGCCCTCTGTGAGCAGGAGGAACGGCACTTCTGCGGTGCCTGCCCTACCTGCTCACCTCCTACCTTCTTCTCTTTGGGCTGCAGCCTCATGCTGGGAGGGTCCAAAAGGAACGTCTCTCCTTTGCTGTCATTCTCAAAGGAGAAATGCACCTCTGCCTCCATGGGGGAGTCGTTGAGGATGGTTAACTTTTCGCTGTTGCTGTCAGAAGGCTCCAGTCCTGACTGTCTGGCCACACTGACACCAGCAAGCCCTGAGTCATCTCGGGAGGGTGTGAGGGGAAACAGGAGGGACAAGATCGTTCCAGACCTGGGTCAAGATAGGCCAGAGCAGTGCGGCTCTGCCAAACCCACCCTGGGCACCCACTGCCAGGCCCAGGGTCACCAGAGCTTGTGGACACAGAGCCCATTTATCAGGAGTTTTTCCGCACAAGATGTCCGGGTCAGCCTCTGATCGCTGACACAGCACGCATGCTGGAGGGAGAGAGACAGTGGCCCCGGGCATGGCACCTGTGCTGCCCACCCTGACAGCCCCTCTGCCAGGCTGCGGGAGGGGCACTTTGCTCTCACCTGGCTCCCTGTCTTCGGGGGCTTCCTGCCTGTCTTCGGGGGCTTGGTCCTCTCTCTGTTCAGGGGCTTCCTGTCTCTCTTCGAGGGCTTGCTCCCTTTCTTCGGGGGCTTGCTCGTGTCTGTCTGCCATGGTGATGTCAGCAGGGCGTCTGTCCTCGGAACACCGAGGTCGCTTCCAAGGTGCTCCTCCACTGGTTCCGAGGCAGGAAACACTGACACGACCCCGATGTTACCTGACTGTCAGGGCTGGAGCTGCTCCTCTCCTGTGAGGGGGATTCCAGAGTCTCCTCTGATGTTGCCTGTTGGGTGGTATGGAGGTTGCTGGTCTGTGGTGCTGAAGATCCAGGAGATGGCAGCTGGGCACTGGGGCTGGGGCTGACGGTCTCCAGTGCTGGAGAACTGGGAGACAGCCCTGATAGCGCCAGGCTGGCTGTGTTGGGGCTGATGGTCTCAAGTTCCCTGGAGCTGTCAGAAGGCTCCAGTCCTGACAGTCAGGCCATGCTGGGGCCAGCAAGCTCTGAGTCATCTCAGGAGGCTGTGAGGGGAAGCAGGAATGTCAAGGCCACCCCAGGCCCAGCCAGGATAGGCCAGAGCAGTGCGGCTCTGCCAAACCCACCCTGGGCACCCACTGCCAGGCCCAGGGGCACCAGGCCCAGGGTTACCAGGTGCTTTGCTTCTTACCTGGCTCCCTCCCTTTGGGGGCCTCCTCCTCTCTGTCTGATGTGGGACATGTCAGTGGTGGGTCCCTGTCTCAGGGACCACGTCTGAGCGGTGAGTGGGGCTCCCAGCACTGGGTGCTCTAACACGGCTTCTCTCATGGCGACTTCGGAATGTTCTGCATGAGTTCCGGGTCCGACGCTGCTGGCGGGAGTGGTGTTGCCTTTGGCAAGTCCTGGCTGCTGTTTCCCCTGGATTTCGCCTCCCAGCACTCGGCGCTGGCGTGCAGTTCCTGTCATGGGGACTTCTGCACCGGCCGGATGGATTTGGGGTCTGACGTTGCAGGCGGGAGCGGTTTCGCCTGCGGAATGTCCTTGAGTGTCTCTGCCTGGGCCTGCGCCTCCCAGGACTTGGTGCTGGCACATGGCTCCTGTCCTGGGGGCTTCCGGACCGAAGGTGTGGAATTTGGGCCCGACGTTGCCGGCGGGAGTGGTTTTGCCGGCGGTCAGGCCCCTGACTGCTGGAGCAGCTGCTGTCCTCAGTTTCTGGGAAGCTGCTGTGGGACGACCCCGATGTTACCTGACTGTCAGGGCTGGAGCTGCTCGTCTCCTGTGAGGGGGATTCCAGAGTCTCCTCTGATGTTGCCTGTTGGGTGCTATGGAGGTTGCTGGTCTGTGGTGCTGAAGATCCAGGAGATGGCAGCTGGGCGCTGGGGCTGGGGCTGACGGTCTCCAGTGCTGGAGAACCGGGAGACAGCCCTGATAGCGCCAGGCTGCCTGTGTTGGGGCTGATGGTCTCAGGTTCCCTGGAGCTGTCAGAAGGCTCCAGTTCTGACTGTCTGGCCACACTGACACCAGCAAGCCCTGAGTCATCTCGGGAGGGTGTGAGGGGAAACAGGAGGGACAAGATCGTTCCAGACCTGGGTCAAGGTAGGCCAGAGCAGTGCGGCTCTGCCAAACCCACCCTGGGCACCCACTGCCAGGCCCAGGGGCACCAGGCCCAGGGTCACCAGGTTGTTTGCCTCTTACATGTGCCCAGACCAGCACAGCCATCACATTCCCAGCTAGTTACGCTGTTTCTCAGGCAGAGCAGGCTCTGTGGGTGCCCTCGGCAGCACAGGAGGAGCACAGGAGCAGTTCCCAGGGCCTGGGGAAGCAAATGGGTTCATGGAGGTGAGGACAAAGTGTCCAAAGCATGGGAGCTTTGAAGCTGAGCTCTTCTCCGGGGTCCTTCTGCTTCAAGCCCTGCAGAGGCTCGGGAGGCAGCTTTGGCAACTTACCCCCCCTCTTGTGCCTCCTGCCTGCCTCTTGGAAAAAGGCACTCATTGGCATCACAGTGCCTGTGTCTCTCTCCGAACTCGGCGAAAGCATTAATGTCCCCCGTGTCTGTCAGGTGCAGCTCTCCCTGACTCTGTCCCTAAGAGCACACGGCTGCTTGCTCTGCCCTGCTCTGCCAGGAAGGCCCAAGCCCCTCTCACCTCTAGTTGGATCATCTTATTTGTGATGCCAATCTTCTCAGCCTTGAAATTCAGCTTCACCTCAAAGTCTGTGCGGGGCCCAACGATGCCCCTGCCTTGCGATGCAGAGAAGTCATCTCCAAGGTCGTCCAGCCCACTGAGATGCCATGCCATGGGCAGTGGGCTGTCGTTTCTTAGGACCAGGGTCTGGGTGTCAGTCCTGCAGAGACAGGAAGACACTCAGCGTCAGTGCTGGGTGGTCACACCAGCCTGGCCATTGAATGCGGCTCAGAGCAGCTCCATCTGAGCCTCTGGAACCAGAGTCAAACCTCTTCTCTTTGTCACGAGCCTTGGAGTGCCCTCAGCCGTGGGATGACTGACCTGTGCAGAAGTATCTTGTTGAAATGCAGCTCCTGGGGGCTGACCCTCAGCTTCACTTGCACCCCTTCGCAGCACAGTTGGAAGACCACTGGCTCTGGGTTGTCCTTGATCCAGCAGACGAGACTGTCTTCCAGGAGGCCAGCAGAAGTCGGGTACGCCCAAACACTCAGCTTCTGAACCCGTCCCCACAAACAGAAATACAAAGAGCCCTCTGTGAGCAGGAGGAACGGCACTTCTGCGGTGCCTGCCCTACCTGCTCACCTCCTACCTTCTTCTCTTTGGGCTGCAGCCTCATGCTGGGAGGGTCCAAAAGGAACGTCTCTCCTTTGCTGTCATTCTCAAAGGAGAAATGCACCTCTGCCTCCATGGGGGAGTCGTTGAGGATGGTTAACTTTTCGCTGTTGCTGTCAGAAGGCTCCAGTCCTGACTGTCTGGCCACACTGACACCAGCAAGCCCTGAGTCATCTCGGGAGGGTGTGAGGGGAAACAGGAGGGACAAGATCGTTCCAGACCTGGGTCAAGATAGGCCAGAGCAGTGCGGCTCTGCCAAACCCACCCTGGGCACCCACTGCCAGGCCCAGGGTCACCAGAGCTTGTGGACACAGAGCCCATTTATCAGGAGTTTTTCCGCACAAGATGTCCGGGTCAGCCTCTGATCGCTGACACAGCACGCATGCTGGAGGGAGAGAGACAGTGGCCCCGGG
Organism: Pseudopipra pipra; assembly: GCF_036250125.1. Taxonomy (NCBI): domain Eukaryota; kingdom Metazoa; phylum Chordata; class Aves; order Passeriformes; family Pipridae; genus Pseudopipra; species Pseudopipra pipra. Next base: position 13,203,763 of record NC_087580.1, on the reverse strand, counting down.
CATGGCACCTGTGCTGCCCACCCTGACAGCCCCTCTGCCAGGCTGCGGGAGGGGCACTTTGCTCTCACCTGGCTCCCTGTCTTCGGGGGCTTCCTGCCTGTCTTCGGGGGCTTGGTCCTCTCTCTGTTCAGGGGCTTCCTGTCTCTCTTCGAGGGCTTGCTCCCTTTCTTCGGGGGCTTGCTCGTGTCTGTCTGCCATGGTGATGTCAGCAGGGCGTCTGTCCTCGGAACACCGAGGTCGCTTCCAAGGTGCTCCTCCACTGGTTCCGAGGCAGGAAACACTGACACGACCCCGATGTTACCTGACTGTCAGGGCTGGAGCTGCTCCTCTCCTGTGAGGGGGATTCCAGAGTCTCCTCTGATGTTGCCTGTTGGGTGGTATGGAGGTTGCTGGTCTGTGGTGCTGAAGATCCAGGAGATGGCAGCTGGGCACTGGGGCTGGGGCTGACGGTCTCCAGTGCTGGAGAACTGGGAGACAGCCCTGATAGCGCCAGGCTGGCTGTGTTGGGGCTGATGGTCTCAAGTTCCCTGGAGCTGTCAGAAGGCTCCAGTCCTGACAGTCAGGCCATGCTGGGGCCAGCAAGCTCTGAGTCATCTCAGGAGGCTGTGAGGGGAAGCAGGAATGTCAAGGCCACCCCAGGCCCAGCCAGGATAGGCCAGAGCAGTGCGGCTCTGCCAAACCCACCCTGGGCACCCACTGCCAGGCCCAGGGGCACCAGGCCCAGGGTTACCAGGTGCTTTGCTTCTTACCTGGCTCCCTCCCTTTGGGGGCCTCCTCCTCTCTGTCTGATGTGGGACATGTCAGTGGTGGGTCCCTGTCTCAGGGACCACGTCTGAGCGGTGAGTGGGGCTCCCAGCACTGGGTGCTCTAACACGGCTTCTCTCATGGCGACTTCGGAATGTTCTGCATGAGTTCCGGGTCCGACGCTGCTGGCGGGAGTGGTGTTGCCTTTGGCAAGTCCTGGCTGCTGTTTCCCCTGGATTTCGCCTCCCAGCACTCGGCGCTGGCGTGCACTTCCTGTCATGGGGACTTCTGCACCGGCCGGATGGATTTGGGGTCTGACGTTGCAGGCGGGAGCGGTTTCGCCTGCGGAATGTCCTTGAGTGTCTCTGCCTGGGCCTGCGCCTCCCAGGACTTGGTGCTGGCACATGGCTCCTGTCCTGGGGGCTTCCGGACCGAAGGTGTGGAATTTGGGCCCGACGTTGCCGGCGGGAGTGGTTTTGCCGGCGGTCAGGCCCCTGACTGCTGGAGCAGCTGCTGTCCTCAGTTTCTGGGAAGCTGCTGTGGGACGACCCCGATGTTACCTGACTGTCAGGGCTGGAGCTGCTCGTCTCCTGTGAGGGGGATTCCAGAGTCTCCTCTGATGTTGCCTGTTGGGTGCTATGGAGGTTGCTGGTCTGTGGTGCTGAAGATCCAGGAGATGGCAGCTGGGCGCTGGGGCTGGGGCTGACGGTCTCCAGTGCTGGAGAACCGGGAGACAGCCCTGATAGCGCCAGGCTGCCTGTGTTGGGGCTGATGGTCTCAGGTTCCCTGGAGCTGTCAGAAGGCTCCAGTTCTGACTGTCTGGCCACACTGACACCAGCAAGCCCTGAGTCATCTCGGGAGGGTGTGAGGGGAAATAGGAGGGACAAGATCGTTCCAGACCTGGGTCAAGGTAGGCCAGAGCAGTGCGGCTCTGCCAAACCCACCCTGGGCACCCACTGCCAGGCCCAGGGGCACCAGGCCCAGGGTCACCAGGTTGTTTGCCTCTTACATGTGCCCAGACCAGCACAGCCATCACATTCCCAGCTAGTTACGCTGTTTCTCAGGCAGAGCAGGCTCTGTGGGTGCCCTCGGCAGCACAGGAGGAGCACAGGAGCAGTTCCCAGGGCCTGGGGAAGCAAATGGGTTCATGGAGGTGAGGACAAAGTGTCCAAAGCATGGGAGCTTTGAAGCTGAGCTCTTCTCCGGGGTCCTTCTGCTTCAAGCCCTGCAGAGGCTCGGGAGGCAGCTTTGGCAACTTACCCCCCCTCTTGTGCCTCCTGCCTGCCTCTTGGAAAAAGGCACTCATTGGCATCACAGTGCCTGTGTCTCTCTCCGAACTCGGCGAAAGCATTAATGTCCCCCGTGTCTGTCAGGTGCAGCTCTCCCTGACTCTGTCCCTAAGAGCACACGGCTGCTTGCTCTGCCCTGCTCTGCCAGGAAGGCCCAAGCCCCTCTCACCTCTAGTTGGATCATCTTATTTGTGATGCCAATCTTCTCAGCCTTGAAATTCAGCTTCACCTCAAAGTCTGTGCGGGGCCCAACGATGCCCCTGCCTTGCGATGCAGAGAAGTCATCTCCAAGGTCGTCCAGCCCACTGAGATGCCATGCCATGGGCAGTGGGCTGTCGTTTCTTAGGACCAGGGTCTGGGTGTCAGTCCTGCAGAGACAGGAAGACACTCAGCGTCAGTGCTGGGTGGTCACACCAGCCTGGCCACTGAATGCGGCTCAAAGCAGCTCCATCTGAGCCTCTGGAACCAGAGTCAAACCTCTTCTCTTTGTCACGAGCCTTGGAGTGCCCTCAGCCGTGGGATGACTGACCTGTGCAGAAGTATCTTGTTGAAATGCAGCTCCTGGGGGCTGACCCTCAGCTTCACTTGCACCCCTTCGCAGCACAGTTGGAAGACCACTGGCTCTGGGTTGTCCTTGATCCAGCAGACGAGACTGTCTTCCAGGAGGCCAGCAGAAGTCGGGTACGCCCAAACACTCAGCTTCTGAACCCGTCCCCACAAACAGAAATACAAAGAGCCCTCTGTGAGCAGGAGGAACGGCACTTCTGCGGTGCCTGCCCTACCTGCTCACCTCCTACCTTCTTCTCTTTGGGCTGCAGCCTCATGCTGGGAGGGTCCAAAAGGAACGTCTCTCCTTTGCTGTCATTCTCAAAGGAGAAATGCACCTCTGCCTCCATGGGGGAGTCGTTGAGGATGGTTAACTTTTCGCTGTTGCTGTCAGAAGGCTCCAGTCCTGACTGTCTGGCCACACTGACACCAGCAAGCCCTGAGTCATCTCGGGAGGGTGTGAGGGGAAACAGGAGGGACAAGATCGTTCCAGACCTGGGTCAAGATAGGCCAGAGCAGTGCGGCTCTGCCAAACCCACCCTGGGCACCCACTGCCAGGCCCAGGGTCACCAGAGCTTGTGGACACAGAGCCCATTTATCAGGAGTTTTTCCGCACAAGATGTCCGGGTCAGCCTCTGATCGCTGACACAGCACGCATGCTGGAGGGAGAGAGACAGTGGCCCCGGGCATGGCACCTGTGCTGCCCACCCTGACAGCCCCTCTGCCAGGCTGCGGGAGGGGCACTTTGCTCTCACCTGGCTCCCTGTCTTCGGGGGCTTCCTGCCTGTCTTCGGGGGCTTGGTCCTCTCTCTGTTCAGGGGCTTCCTGTCTCTCTTCGAGGGCTTGCTCCCTTTCTTCGGGGGCTTGCTCGTGTCTGTCTGCCATGGTGATGTCAGCAGGGCGTCTGTCCTCGGAACACCGAGGTCGCTTCCAAGGTGCTCCTCCACTGGTTCCGAGGCAGGAAACACTGACACGACCCCGATGTTACCTGACTGTCAGGGCTGGAGCTGCTCCTCTCCTGTGAGGGGGATTCCAGAGTCTCCTCTGATGTTGCCTGTTGGGTGGTATGGAGGTTGCTGGTCTGTGGTGCTGAAGATCCAGGAGATGGCAGCTGGGCACTGGGGCTGGGGCTGACGGTCTCCAGTGCTGGAGAACTGGGAGACAGCCCTGATAGCGCCAGGCTGGCTGTGTTGGGGCTGATGGTCTCAAGTTCCCTGGAGCTGTCAGAAGGCTCCAGTCCTGACAGTCAGGCCATGCTGGGGCCAGCAAGCTCTGAGTCATCTCAGGAGGCTGTGAGGGGAAGCAGGAATGTCAAGGCCACCCCAGGCCCAGCCAGGATAGGCCAGAGCAGTGCGGCTCTGCCAAACCCACCCTGGGCACCCACTGCCAGGCCCAGGGGCACCAGGCCCAGGGTTACCAGGTGCTTTGCTTCTTACCTGGCTCCCTCCCTTTGGGGGCCTCCTCCTCTCTGTCTGATGTGGGACATGTCAGTGGTGGGTCCCTGTCTCAGGGACCACGTCTGAGCGGTGAGTGGGGCTCCCAGCACTGGGTGCTCTAACACGGCTTCTCTCATGGCGACTTCGGAATGTTCTGCATGAGTTCCGGGTCCGACGCTGCTGGCGGGAGTGGTGTTGCCTTTGGCAAGTCCTGGCTGCTGTTTCCCCTGGATTTCGCCTCCCAGCACTCGGCGCTGGCGTGCACTTCCTGTCATGGGGACTTCTGCACCGGCCGGATGGATTTGGGGTCTGACGTTGCAGGCGGGAGCGGTTTCGCCTGCGGAATGTCCTTGAGTGTCTCTGCCTGGGCCTGCGCCTCCCAGGACTTGGTGCTGGCACATGGCTCCTGTCCTGGGGGCTTCCGGACCGAAGGTGTGGAATTTGGGCCCGACGTTGCCGGCGGGAGTGGTTTTGCCGGCGGTCAGGCCCCTGACTGCTGGAGCAGCTGCTGTCCTCAGTTTCTGGGAAGCTGCTGTGGGACGACCCCGATGTTACCTGACTGTCAGGGCTGGAGCTGCTCGTCTCCTGTGAGGGGGATTCCAGAGTCTCCTCTGATGTTGCCTGTTGGGTGCTATGGAGGTTGCTGGTCTGTGGTGCTGAAGATCCAGGAGATGGCAGCTGGGCGCTGGGGCTGGGGCTGACGGTCTCCAGTGCTGGAGAACCGGGAGACAGCCCTGATAGCGCCAGGCTGCCTGTGTTGGGGCTGATGGTCTCAAGTTCCCTGGAGCTGTCAGAAGGCTCCAGTCCTGACAGTCAGGCCATGCTGGGGCCAGCAAGCTCTGAGTCATCTCAGGAGGCTGTGAGGGGAAGCAGGAATGTCAAGGCCACCCCAGGCCCAGCCAGGATAGGCCAGAGCAGTGCGGCTCTGCCAAACCCACCCTGGGCACCCACTGCCAGGCCCAGGGGCACCAGGCCCAGGGTTACCAGGTGCTTTGCTTCTTACCTGGCTCCCTCCCTTTGGGGGCCTCCTCCTCTCTGTATGATGTGGGACATGTCAGTGGTGGGTCCCTGTCTCAGGGACCACGTCTGAGCGGTGAGTGGGGCTCCCAGCACTGGGTGCTCTAACACGGCTTCTCTCATGGCGACTTCGGAATGTTCTGCATGAGTTCCGGGTCCGACGCTGCTGGCGGGAGTGGTGTTGCCTTTGGCAAGTCCTGGCTGCTGTTTCCCCTGGGTTTCGCCTCCCAGCACTCGGCGCTGGCGTGCACTTCCTGTCATGGGGACTTCTGCACCGGCCGGATGGATTTGGGGTCTGACGTTGCAGGCGGGAGCGGTTTCGCCTGCGGAATGTCCTTGAGTGTCTCTGCCTGGGCCTGCGCCTCCCAGGACTTGGTGCTGGCACATGGCTCCTGTCCTGGGGGCTTCCGGACCGAAGGTGTGGAATTTGGGCCCGACGTTGCCAGCGGGAGTGGTTTTGCCGGCGGTCAGGCCCCTGACTGCTGGAGCAGCTGCTGTCCTCAGTTTCTGGGAAGCTGCTGTGGGACGACCCCGATGTTACCTGACTGTCAGGGCTGGAGCTGCTCGTCTCCTGTGAGGGGGATTCCAGAGTCTCCTCTGATGTTGCCTGTTGGGTGCTATGGAGGTTGCTGGTCTGTGGTGCTGAAGATCCAGGAGATGGCAGCTGGGCGCTGGGGCTGGGGCTGACGGTCTCCAGTGCTGGAGAACCGGGAGACAGCCCTGATAGCGCCAGGCTGCCTGTGTTGGGGCTGATGGTCTCAGGTTCCCTGGAGCTGTCAGAAGGCTCCAGTTCTGACTGTCTGGCCACACTGACACCAGCAAGCCCTGAGTCATCTCGGGAGGGTGTGAGGGGAAACAGGAGGGACAAGATCGTTCCAGACCTGGGTCAAGGTAGGCCAGAGCAGTGCGGCTCTGCCAAACCCACCCTGGGCACCCACTGCCAGGCCCAGGGGCACCAGGCCCAGGGTCACCAGGTTGTTTGCCTCTTACATGTGCCCAGACCAGCACAGCCATCACATTCCCAGCTAGTTACGCTGTTTCTCAGGCAGAGCAGGCTCTGTGGGTGCCCTCGGCAGCACAGGAGGAGCACAGGAGCAGTTCCCAGGGCCTGGGGAAGCAAATGGGTTCATGGAGGTGAGGACAAAGTGTCCAAAGCATGGGAGCTTTGAAGCTGAGCTCTTCTCCGGGGTCCTTCTGCTTCAAGCCCTGCAGAGGCTCGGGAGGCAGCTTTGGCAACTTACCCCCCCTCTTGTGCCTCCTGCCTGCCTCTTGGAAAAAGGCACTCATTGGCATCACAGTGCCTGTGTCTCTCTCCGAACTCGGCGAAAGCATTAATGTCCCCCGTGTCTGTCAGGTGCAGCTCTCCCTGACTCTGTCCCTAAGAGCACACGGCTGCTTGCTCTGCCCTGCTCTGCCAGGAAGGCCCAAGCCCCTCTCACCTCTAGTTGGATCATCTTATTTGTGATGCCAATCTTCTCAGCCTTGAAATTCAGCTTCACCTCAAAGTCTGTGCGGGGCCCAACGATGCCCCTGCCTTGCGATGCAGAGAAGTCATCTCCAAGGTCGTCCAGCCCACTGAGATGCCATGCCATGGGCAGTGGGCTGTCGTTTCTTAGGACCAGGGTCTGGGTGTCAGTCCTGCAGAGACAGGAAGACACTCAGCGTCAGTGCTGGGTGGTCACACCAGCCTGGCCACTGAATGCGGCTCAAAGCAGCTCCATCTGAGCCTCTGGAACCAGAGTCAAACCTCTTCTCTTTGTCACGAGCCTTGGAGTGCCCTCAGCCGTGGGATGACTGACCTGTGCAGAAGTATCTTGTTGAAATGCAGCTCCTGGGGGCTGACCCTCAGCTTCACTTGCACCCCTTCGCAGCACAGTTGGAAGACCACTGGCTCTGGGTTGTCCTTGATCCAGCAGACGAGACTGTCTTCCAGGAGGCCAGCAGAAGTCGGGTACGCCCAAACACTCAGCTTCTGAACCCGTCCCCACAAACAGAAATACAAAGAGCCCTCTGTGAGCAGGAGGAACGGCACTTCTGCGGTGCCTGCCCTACCTGCTCACCTCCTACCTTCTTCTCTTTGGGCTGCAGCCTCATGCTGGGAGGGTCCAAAAGGAACGTCTCTCCTTTGCTGTCATTCTCAAAGGAGAAATGCACCTCTGCCTCCATGGGGGAGTCGTTGAGGATGGTTAACTTTTCGCTGTTGCTGTCAGAAGGCTCCAGTCCTGACTGTCTGGCCACACTGACACCAGCAAGCCCTGAGTCATCTCGGGAGGGTGTGAGGGGAAACAGGAGGGACAAGATCGTTCCAGACCTGGGTCAAGATAGGCCAGAGCAGTGCGGCTCTGCCAAACCCACCCTGGGCACCCACTGCCAGGCCCAGGGTCACCAGAGCTTGTGGACACAGAGCCCATTTATCAGGAGTTTTTCCGCACAAGATGTCCGGGTCAGCCTCTGATCGCTGACACAGCACGCATGCTGGAGGGAGAGAGACAGTGGCCCCGGGCATGGCACCTGTGCTGCCCACCCTGACAGCCCCTCTGCCAGGCTGCGGGAGGGGCACTTTGCTCTCACCTGGCTCCCTGTCTTCGGGGGCTTCCTGCCTGTCTTCGGGGGCTTGGTCCTCTCTCTGTTCAGGGGCTTCCTGTCTCTCTTCGAGGGCTTGCTCCCTTTCTTCGGGGGCTTGCTCGTGTCTGTCTGCCATGGTGATGTCAGCAGGGCGTCTGTCCTCGGAACACCGAGGTCGCTTCCAAGGTGCTCCTCCACTGGTTCCGAGGCAGGAAACACTGACACGACCCCGATGTTACCTGACTGTCAGGGCTGGAGCTGCTCCTCTCCTGTGAGGGGGATTCCAGAGTCTCCTCTGATGTTGCCTGTTGGGTGGTATGGAGGTTGCTGGTCTGTGGTGCTGAAGATCCAGGAGATGGCAGCTGGGCACTGGGGCTGGGGCTGACGGTCTCCAGTGCTGGAGAACTGGGAGACAGCCCTGATAGCGCCAGGCTGGCTGTGTTGGGGCTGATGGTCTCAAGTTCCCTGGAGCTGTCAGAAGGCTCCAGTCCTGACAGTCAGGCCATGCTGGGGCCAGCAAGCTCTGAGTCATCTCAGGAGGCTGTGAGGGGAAGCAGGAATGTCAAGGCCACCCCAGGCCCAGCCAGGATAGGCCAGAGCAGTGCGGCTCTGCCAAACCCACCCTGGGCACCCACTGCCAGGCCCAGGGGCACCAGGCCCAGGGTTACCAGGTGCTTTGCTTCTTACCTGGCTCCCTCCCTTTGGGGGCCTCCTCCTCTCTGTCTGATGTGGGACATGTCAGTGGTGGGTCCCTGTCTCAGGGACCACGTCTGAGCGGTGAGTGGGGCTCCCAGCACTGGGTGCTCTAACACGGCTTCTCTCATGGCGACTTCGGAATGTTCTGCATGAGTTCCGGGTCCGACGCTGCTGGCGGGAGTGGTGTTGCCTTTGGCAAGTCCTGGCTGCTGTTTCCCCTGGATTTCGCCTCCCAGCACTCGGCGCTGGCGTGCACTTCCTGTCATGGGGACTTCTGCACCGGCCGGATGGATTTGGGGTCTGACGTTGCAGGCGGGAGCGGTTTCGCCTGCGGAATGTCCTTGAGTGTCTCTGCCTGGGCCTGCGCCTCCCAGGACTTGGTGCTGGCACATGGCTCCTGTCCTGGGGGCTTCCGGACCGAAGGTGTGGAATTTGGGCCCGACGTTGCCGGCGGGAGTGGTTTTGCCGGCGGTCAGGCCCCTGACTGCTGGAGCAGCTGCTGTCCTCAGTTTCTGGGAAGCTGCTGTGGGACGACCCCGATGTTACCTGACTGTCAGGGCTGGAGCTGCTCGTCTCCTGTGAGGGGGATTCCAGAGTCTCCTCTGATGTTGCCTGTTGGGTGCTATGGAGGTTGCTGGTCTGTGGTGCTGAAGATCCAGGAGATGGCAGCTGGGCGCTGGGGCTGGGGCTGACGGTCTCCAGTGCTGGAGAACCGGGAGACAGCCCTGATAGCGCCAGGCTGCCTGTGTTGGGGCTGATGGTCTCAGGTTCCCTGGAGCTGTCAGAAGGCTCCAGTTCTGACTGTCTGGCCACACTGACACCAGCAAGCCCTGAGTCATCTCGGGAGGGTGTGAGGGGAAACAGGAGGGACAAGATCGTTCCAGACCTGGGTCAAGGTAGGCCAGAGCAGTGCGGCTCTGCCAAACCCACCCTGGGCACCCACTGCCAGGCCCAGGGGCACCAGGCCCAGGGTCACCAGGTTGTTTGCCTCTTACATGTGCCCAGACCAGCACAGCCATCACATTCCCAGCTAGTTACGCTGTTTCTCAGGCAGAGCAGGCTCTGTGGGTGCCCTCGGCAGCACAGGAGGAGCACAGGAGCAGTTCCCAGGGCCTGGGGAAGCAAATGGGTTCATGGAGGTGAGGACAAAGTGTCCAAAGCATGGGAGCTTTGAAGCTGAGCTCTTCTCCGGGGTCCTTCTGCTTCAAGCCCTGCAGAGGCTCGGGAGGCAGCTTTGGCAACTTACCCCCCCTCTTGTGCCTCCTGCCTGCCTCTTGGAAAAAGGCACTCATTGGCATCACAGTGCCTGTGTCTCTCTCCGAACTCGGCGAAAGCATTAATGTCCCCCGTGTCTGTCAGGTGCAGCTCTCCCTGACTCTGTCCCTAAGAGCACACGGCTGCTTGCTCTGCCCTGCTCTGCCAGGAAGGCCCAAGCCCCTCTCACCTCTAGTTGGATCATCTTATTTGTGATGCCAATCTTCTCAGCCTTGAAATTCAGCTTCACCTCAAAGTCTGTGCGGGGCCCAACGATGCCCCTGCCTTGCGATGCAGAGAAGTCATCTCCAAGGTCGTCCAGCCCACTGAGATGCCATGCCATGGGCAGTGGGCTGTCGTTTCTTAGGACCAGGGTCTGGGTGTCAGTCCTGCAGAGACAGGAAGACACTCAGCGTCAGTGCTGGGTGGTCACACCAGCCTGGCCACTGAATGCGGCTCAAAGCAGCTCCATCTGAGCCTCTGGAACCAGAGTCAAACCTCTTCTCTTTGTCACGAGCCTTGGAGTGCCCTCAGCCGTGGGATGACTGACCTGTGCAGAAGTATCTTGTTGAAATGCAGCTCCTGGGGGCTGACCCTCAGCTTCACTTGCACCCCTTCGCAGCACAGTTGGAAGACCACTGGCTCTGGGTTGTCCTTGATCCAGCAGACGAGACTGTCTTCCAGGAGGCCAGCAGAAGTCGGGTACGCCCAAACACTCAGCTTCTGAACCCGTCCCCACAAACAGAAATACAAAGAGCCCTCTGTGAGCAGGAGGAACGGCACTTCTGCGGTGCCTGCCCTACCTGCTCACCTCCTACCTTCTTCTCTTTGGGCTGCAGCCTCATGCTGGGAGGGTCCAAAAGGAACGTCTCTCCTTTGCTGTCATTCTCAAAGGAGAAATGCACCTCTGCCTCCATGGGGGAGTCGTTGAGGATGGTTAACTTTTCGCTGTTGCTGTCAGAAGGCTCCAGTCCTGACTGTCTGGCCACACTGACACCAGCAAGCCCTGAGTCATCTCGGGAGGGTGTGAGGGGAAACAGGAGGGACAAGATCGTTCCAGACCTGGGTCAAGATAGGCCAGAGCAGTGCGGCTCTGCCAAACCCACCCTGGGCACCCACTGCCAGGCCCAGGGTCACCAGAGCTTGTGGACACAGAGCCCATTTATCAGGAGTTTTTCCGCACAAGATGTCCGGGTCAGCCTCTGATCGCTGACACAGCACGCATGCTGGAGGGAGAGAGACAGTGGCCCCGGGCATGGCACCTGTGCTGCCCACCCTGACAGCCCCTCTGCCAGGCTGCGGGAGGGGCACTTTGCTCTCACCTGGCTCCCTGTCTTCGGGGGCTTCCTGCCTGTCTTCGGGGGCTTGGTCCTCTCTCTGTTCAGGGGCTTCCTGTCTCTCTTCGAGGGCTTGCTCCCTTTCTTCGGGGGCTTGCTCGTGTCTGTCTGCCATGGTGATGTCAGCAGGGCGTCTGTCCTCGGAACACCGAGGTCGCTTCCAAGGTGCTCCTCCACTGGTTCCGAGGCAGGAAACACTGACACGACCCCGATGTTACCTGACTGTCAGGGCTGGAGCTGCTCCTCTCCTGTGAGGGGGATTCCAGAGTCTCCTCTGATGTTGCCTGTTGGGTGGTATGGAGGTTGCTGGTCTGTGGTGCTGAAGATCCAGGAGATGGCAGCTGGGCACTGGGGCTGGGGCTGACGGTCTCCAGTGCTGGAGAACTGGGAGACAGCCCTGATAGCGCCAGGCTGGCTGTGTTGGGGCTGATGGTCTCAAGTTCCCTGGAGCTGTCAGAAGGCTCCAGTCCTGACAGTCAGGCCATGCTGGGGCCAGCAAGCTCTGAGTCATCTCAGGAGGCTGTGAGGGGAAGCAGGAATGTCAAGGCCACCCCAGGCCCAGCCAGGATAGGCCAGAGCAGTGCGGCTCTGCCAAACCCACCCTGGGCACCCACTGCCAGGCCCAGGGGCACCAGGCCCAGGGTTACCAGGTGCTTTGCTTCTTACCTGGCTCCCTCCCTTTGGGGGCCTCCTCCTCTCTGTCTGATGTGGGACATGTCAGTGGTGGGTCCCTGTCTCAGGGACCACGTCTGAGCGGTGAGTGGGGCTCCCAGCACTGGGTGCTCTAACACGGCTTCTCTCATGGCGACTTCGGAATGTTCTGCATGAGTTCCGGGTCCGACGCTGCTGGCGGGAGTGGTGTTGCCTTTGGCAAGTCCTGGCTGCTGTTTCCCCTGGATTTCGCCTCCCAGCACTCGGCGCTGGCGTGCACTTCCTGTCATGGGGACTTCTGCACCGGCCGGATGGATTTGGGGTCTGACGTTGCAGGCGGGAGCGGTTTCGCCTGCGGAATGTCCTTGAGTGTCTCTGCCTGGGCCTGCGCCTCCCAGGACTTGGTGCTGGCACATGGCTCCTGTCCTGGGGGCTTCCGGACCGAAGGTGTGGAATTTGGGCCCGACGTTGCCGGCGGGAGTGGTTTTGCCGGCGGTCAGGCCCCTGACTGCTGGAGCAGCTGCTGTCCTCAGTTTCTGGGAAGCTGCTGTGGGACGACCCCGATGTTACCTGACTGTCAGGGCTGGAGCTGCTCGTCTCCTGTGAGGGGGATTCCAGAGTCTCCTCTGATGTTGCCTGTTGGGTGCTATGGAGGTTGCTGGTCTGTGGTGCTGAAGATCCAGGAGATGGCAGCTGGGCGCTGGGGCTGGGGCTGACGGTCTCCAGTGCTGGAGAACCGGGAGACAGCCCTGATAGCGCCAGGCTGCCTGTGTTGGGGCTGATGGTCTCAGGTTCCCTGGAGCTGTCAGAAGGCTCCAGTTCTGACTGTCTGGCCACACTGACACCAGCAAGCCCTGAGTCATCTCGGGAGGGTGTGAGGGGAAACAGGAGGGACAAGATCGTTCCAGACCTGGGTCAAGGTAGGCCAGAGCAGTGCGGCTCTGCCAAACCCACCCTGGGCACCCACTGCCAGGCCCAGGGGCACCAGGCCCAGGGTCACCAGGTTGTTTGCCTCTTACATGTGCCCAGACCAGCACAGCCATCACATTCCCAGCTAGTTACGCTGTTTCTCAGGCAGAGCAGGCTCTGTGGGTGCCCTCGGCAGCACAGGAGGAGCACAGGAGCAGTTCCCAGGGCCTGGGGAAGCAAATGGGTTCATGGAGGTGAGGACAAAGTGTCCAAAGCATGGGAGCTTTGAAGCTGAGCTCTTCTCCGGGGTCCTTCTGCTTCAAGCCCTGCAGAGGCTCGGGAGGCAGCTTTGGCAACTTACCCCCCCTCTTGTGCCTCCTGCCTGCCTCTTGGAAAAAGGCACTCATTGGCATCACAGTGCCTGTGTCTCTCTCCGAACTCGGCGAAAGCATTAATGTCCCCCGTGTCTGTCAGGTGCAGCTCTCCCTGACTCTGTCCCTAAGAGCACACGGCTGCTTGCTCTGCCCTGCTCTGCCAGGAAGGCCCAAGCCCCTCTCACCTCTAGTTGGATCATCTTATTTGTGATGCCAATCTTCTCAGCCTTGAAATTCAGCTTCACCTCAAAGTCTGTGCGGGGCCCAACGATGCCCCTGCCTTGCGATGCAGAGAAGTCATCTCCAAGGTCGTCCAGCCCACTGAGATGCCATGCCATGGGCAGTGGGCTGTCGTTTCTTAGGACCAGGGTCTGGGTGTCAGTCCTGCAGAGACAGGAAGACACTCAGCGTCAGTGCTGGGTGGTCACACCAGCCTGGCCACTGAATGCGGCTCAAAGCAGCTCCATCTGAGCCTCTGGAACCAGAGTCAAACCTCTTCTCTTTGTCACGAGCCTTGGAGTGCCCTCAGCCGTGGGATGACTGACCTGTGCAGAAGTATCTTGTTGAAATGCAGCTCCTGGGGGCTGACCCTCAGCTTCACTTGCACCCCTTCGCAGCACAGTTGGAAGACCACTGGCTCTGGGTTGTCCTTGATCCAGCAGACGAGACTGTCTTCCAGGAGGCCAGCAGAAGTCGGGTACGCCCAAACACTCAGCTTCTGAACCCGTCCCCACAAACAGAAATACAAAGAGCCCTCTGTGAGCAGGAGGAACGGCACTTCTGCGGTGCCTGCCCTACCTGCTCACCTCCTACCTTCTTCTCTTTGGGCTGCAGCCTCATGCTGGGAGGGTCCAAAAGGAACATCTCTCCTTTGCTGTCATTCTCAAAGGAGAAATGCACCTCTGCCTCCATGGGGGAGTCGTTGAGGATGGTTAACTTTTCGCTGTTGCTGTCAGAAGGCTCCAGTCCTGACTGTCTGGCCACACTGACACCAGCAAGCCCTGAGTCATCTCGGGAGGGTGTGAGGGGAAACAGGAGGGACAAGATCGTTCCAGACCTGGGTCAAGATAGGCCAGAGCAGTGCGGCTCTGCCAAACCCACCCTGGGCACCCACTGCCAGGCCCAGGGTCACCAGAGCTTGTGGACACAGAGCCCATTTATCAGGAGTTTTTCCGCACAAGATGTCCGGGTCAGCCTCTGATCGCTGACACAGCACGCATGCTGGAGGGAGAGAGACAGTGGCCCCGGGCATGGCACCTGTGCTGCCCACCCTGACAGCCCCTCTGCCAGGCTGCGGGAGGGGCACTTTGCTCTCACCTGGCTCCCTGTCTTCGGGGGCTTCCTGCCTGTCTTCGGGGGCTTGGTCCTCTCTCTGTTCAGGGGCTTCCTGTCTCTCTTCGAGGGCTTGCTCCCTTTCTTCGGGGGCTTGCTCGTGTCTGTCTGCCATGGTGATGTCAGCAGGGCGTCTGTCCTCGGAACACCGAGGTCGCTTCCAAGGTGCTCCTCCACTGGTTCCGAGGCAGGAAACACTGACACGACCCCGATGTTACCTGACTGTCAGGGCTGGAGCTGCTCCTCTCCTGTGAGGGGGATTCCAGAGTCTCCTCTGATGTTGCCTGTTGGGTGGTATGGAGGTTGCTGGTCTGTGGTGCTGAAGATCCAGGAGATGGCAGCTGGGCACTGGGGCTGGGGCTGACGGTCTCCAGTGCTGGAGAACTGGGAGACAGCCCTGATAGCGCCAGGCTGGCTGTGTTGGGGCTGATGGTCTCAAGTTCCCTGGAGCTGTCAGAAGGCTCCAGTCCTGACAGTCAGGCCATGCTGGGGCCAGCAAGCTCTGAGTCATCTCAGGAGGCTGTGAGGGGAAGCAGGAATGTCAAGGCCACCCCAGGCCCAGCCAGGATAGGCCAGAGCAGTGCGGCTCTGCCAAACCCACCCTGGGCACCCACTGCCAGGCCCAGGGGCACCAGGCCCAGGGTTACCAGGTGCTTTGCTTCTTACCTGGCTCCCTCCCTTTGGGGGCCTCCTCCTCTCTGTCTGATGTGGGACATGTCAGTGGTGGGTCCCTGTCTCAGGGACCACGTCTGAGCGGTGAGTGGGGCTCCCAGCACTGGGTGCTCTAACACGGCTTCTCTCATGGCGACTTCGGAATGTTCTGCATGAGTTCCGGGTCCGACGCTGCTGGCGGGAGTGGTGTTGCCTTTGGCAAGTCCTGGCTGCTGTTTCCCCTGGATTTCGCCTCCCAGCACTCGGCGCTGGCGTGCACTTCCTGTCATGGGGACTTCTGCACCGGCCGGATGGATTTGGGGTCTGACGTTGCAGGCGGGAGCGGTTTCGCCTGCGGAATGTCCTTGAGTGTCTCTGCCTGGGCCTGCGCCTCCCAGGACTTGGTGCTGGCACATGGCTCCTGTCCTGGGGGCTTCCGGACCGAAGGTGTGGAATTTGGGCCCGACGTTGCCGGCGGGAGTGGTTTTGCCGGCGGTCAGGCCCCTGACTGCTGGAGCAGCTGCTGTCCTCAGTTTCTGGGAAGCTGCTGTGGGACGACCCCGATGTTACCTGACTGTCAGGGCTGGAGCTGCTCGTCTCCTGTGAGGGGGATTCCAGAGTCTCCTCTGATGTTGCCTGTTGGGTGCTATGGAGGTTGCTGGTCTGTGGTGCTGAAGATCCAGGAGATGGCAGCTGGGCGCTGGGGCTGGGGCTGACGGTCTCCAGTGCTGGAGAACCGGGAGACAGCCCTGATAGCGCCAGGCTGCCTGTGTTGGGGCTGATGGTCTCAGGTTCCCTGGAGCTGTCAGAAGGCTCCAGTTCTGACTGTCTGGCCACACTGACACCAGCAAGCCCTGAGTCATCTCGGGAGGGTGTGAGGGGAAACAGGAGGGACAAGATCGTTCCAGACCTGGGTCAAGGTAGGCCAGAGCAGTGCGGCTCTGCCAAACCCACCCTGGGCACCCACTGCCAGGCCCAGGGGCACCAGGCCCAGGGTCACCAGGTTGTTTGCCTCTTACATGTGCCCAGACCAGCACAGCCATCACATTCCCAGCTAGTTACGCTGTTTCTCAGGCAGAGCAGGCTCTGTGGGTGCCCTCGGCAGCACAGGAGGAGCACAGGAGCAGTTCCCAGGGCCTGGGGAAGCAAATGGGTTCATGGAGGTGAGGACAAAGTGTCCAAAGCATGGGAGCTTTGAAGCTGAGCTCTTCTCCGGGGTCCTTCTGCTTCAAGCCCTGCAGAGGCTCGGGAGGCAGCTTTGGCAACTTACCCCCCCTCTTGTGCCTCCTGCCTGCCTCTTGGAAAAAGGCACTCATTGGCATCACAGTGCCTGTGTCTCTCTCCGAACTCGGCGAAAGCATTAATGTCCCCCGTGTCTGTCAGGTGCAGCTCTCCCTGACTCTGTCCCTAAGAGCACACGGCTGCTTGCTCTGCCCTGCTCTGCCAGGAAGGCCCAAGCCCCTCTCACCTCTAGTTGGATCATCTTATTTGTGATGCCAATCTTCTCAGCCTTGAAATTCAGCTTCACCTCAAAGTCTGTGCGGGGCCCAACGATGCCCCTGCCTTGCGATGCAGAGAAGTCATCTCCAAGGTCGTCCAGCCCACTGAGATGCCATGCCATGGGCAGTGGGCTGTCGTTTCTTAGGACCAGGGTCTGGGTGTCAGTCCTGCAGAGACAGGAAGACACTCAGCGTCAGTGCTGGGTGGTCACACCAGCCTGGCCACTGAATGCGGCTCAAAGCAGCTCCATCTGAGCCTCTGGAACCAGAGTCAAACCTCTTCTCTTTGTCACGAGCCTTGGAGTGCCCTCAGCCGTGGGATGACTGACCTGTGCAGAAGTATCTTGTTGAAATGCAGCTCCTGGGGGCTGACCCTCAGCTTCACTTGCACCCCTTGGCAGCACAGTTGGAAGACCACTGGCTCTGGGTTGTCCTTGATCCAGCAGACGAGACTGTCTTCCAGGAGGCCAGCAGAAGTCGGGTACGCCCAAACACTCAGCTTCTGAACCCGTCCCCACAAACAGAAATACAAAGAGCCCTCTGTGAGCAGGAGGAACGGCACTTCTGCGGTGCCTGCCCTACCTGCTCACCTCCTACCTTCTTCTCTTTGGGCTGCAGCCTCATGCTGGGAGGGTCCAAAAGGAACGTCTCTCCTTTGCTGTCATTCTCAAAGGAGAAATGCACCTCTGCCTCCATGGGGGAGTCGTTGAGGATGGTTAACTTTTCGCTGTTGCTGTCAGAAGGCTCCAGTCCTGACTGTCTGGCCACACTGACACCAGCAAGCCCTGAGTCATCTCGGGAGGGTGTGAGGGGAAACAGGAGGGACAAGATCGTTCCAGACCTGGGTCAAGATAGGCCAGAGCAGTGCGGCTCTGCCAAACCCACCCTGGGCACCCACTGCCAGGCCCAGGGTCACCAGAGCTTGTGGACACAGAGCCCATTTATCAGGAGTTTTTCCGCACAAGATGTCCGGGTCAGCCTCTGATCGCTGACACAGCACGCATGCTGGAGGGAGAGAGACAGTGGCCCCGGGCATGGCACCTGTGCTGCCCACCCTGACAGCCCCTCTGCCAGGCTGCGGGAGGGGCACTTTGCTCTCACCTGGCTCCCTGTCTTCGGGGGCTTCCTGCCTGTCTTCGGGGGCTTGGTCCTCTCTCTGTTCAGGGGCTTCCTGTCTCTCTTCGAGGGCTTGCTCCCTTTCTTCGGGGGCTTGCTCGTGTCTGTCTGCCATGGTGATGTCAGCAGGGCGTCTGTCCTCGGAACACCGAGGTCGCTTCCAAGGTGCTCCTCCACTGGTTCCGAGGCAGGAAACACTGACACGACCCCGATGTTACCTGACTGTCAGGGCTGGAGCTGCTCCTCTCCTGTGAGGGGGATTCCAGAGTCTCCTCTGATGTTGCCTGTTGGGTGGTATGGAGGTTGCTGGTCTGTGGTGCTGAAGATCCAGGAGATGGCAGCTGGGCACTGGGGCTGGGGCTGACGGTCTCCAGTGCTGGAGAACTGGGAGACAGCCCTGATAGCGCCAGGCTGGCTGTGTTGGGGCTGATGGTCTCAAGTTCCCTGGAGCTGTCAGAAGGCTCCAGTCCTGACAGTCAGGCCATGCTGGGGCCAGCAAGCTCTGAGTCATCTCAGGAGGCTGTGAGGGGAAGCAGGAATGTCAAGGCCACCCCAGGCCCAGCCAGGATAGGCCAGAGCAGTGCGGCTCTGCCAAACCCACCCTGGGCACCCACTGCCAGGCCCAGGGGCACCAGGCCCAGGGTTACCAGGTGCTTTGCTTCTTACCTGGCTCCCTCCCTTTGGGGGCCTCCTCCTCTCTGTCTGATGTGGGACATGTCAGTGGTGGGTCCCTGTCTCAGGGACCACGTCTGAGCGGTGAGTGGGGCTCCCAGCACTGGGTGCTCTAACACGGCTTCTCTCATGGCGACTTCGGAATGTTCTGCATGAGTTCCGGGTCCGACGCTGCTGGCGGGAGTGGTGTTGCCTTTGGCAAGTCCTGGCTGCTGTTTCCCCTGGATTTCGCCTCCCAGCACTCGGCGCTGGCGTGCACTTCCTGTCATGGGGACTTCTGCACCGGCCGGATGGATTTGGGGTCTGACGTTGCAGGCGGGAGCGGTTTCGCCTGCGGAATGTCCTTGAGTGTCTCTGCCTGGGCCTGCGCCTCCCAGGACTTGGTGCTGGCACATGGCTCCTGTCCTGGGGGCTTCCGGACCGAAGGTGTGGAATTTGGGCCCGACGTTGCCGGCGGGAGTGGTTTTGCCGGCGGTCAGGCCCCTGACTGCTGGAGCAGCTGCTGTCCTCAGTTTCTGGGAAGCTGCTGTGGGACGACCCCGATGTTACCTGACTGTCAGGGCTGGAGCTGCTCGTCTCCTGTGAGGGGGATTCCAGAGTCTCCTCTGATGTTGCCTGTTGGGTGCTATGGAGGTTGCTGGTCTGTGGTGCTGAAGATCCAGGAGATGGCAGCTGGGCGCTGGGGCTGGGGCTGACGGTCTCCAGTGCTGGAGAACCGGGAGACAGCCCTGATAGCGCCAGGCTGCCTGTGTTGGGGCTGATGGTCTCAGGTTCCCTGGAGCTGTCAGAAGGCTCCAGTTCTGACTGTCTGGCCACACTGACACCAGCAAGCCCTGAGTCATCTCGGGAGGGTGTGAGGGGAAACAGGAGGGACAAGATCGTTCCAGACCTGGGTCAAGGTAGGCCAGAGCAGTGCGGCTCTGCCAAACCCACCCTGGGCACCCACTGCCAGGCCCAGGGGCACCAGGCCCAGGGTCACCAGGTTGTTTGCCTCTTACATGTGCCCAGACCAGCACAGCCATCACATTCCCAGCTAGTTACGCTGTTTCTCAGGCAGAGCAGGCTCTGTGGGTGCCCTCGGCAGCACAGGAGGAGCACAGGAGCAGTTCCCAGGGCCTGGGGAAGCAAATGGGTTCATGGAGGTGAGGACAAAGTGTCCAAAGCATGGGAGCTTTGAAGCTGAGCTCTTCTCCGGGGTCCTTCTGCTTCAAGCCCTGCAGAGGCTCGGGAGGCAGCTTTGGCAACTTACCCCCCCTCTTGTGCCTCCTGCCTGCCTCTTGGAAAAAGGCACTCATTGGCATCACAGTGCCTGTGTCTCTCTCCGAACTCGGCGAAAGCATTAATGTCCCCCGTGTCTGTCAGGTGCAGCTCTCCCTGACTCTGTCCCTAAGAGCACACGGCTGCTTGCTCTGCCCTGCTCTGCCAGGAAGGCCCAAGCCCCTCTCACCTCTAGTTGGATCATCTTATTTGTGATGCCAATCTTCTCAGCCTTGAAATTCAGCTTCACCTCAAAGTCTGTGCGGGGCCCAACGATGCCCCTGCCTTGCGATGCAGAGAAGTCATCTCCAAGGTCGTCCAGCCCACTGAGATGCCATGCCATGGGCAGTGGGCTGTCGTTTCTTAGGACCAGGGTCTGGGTGTCAGTCCTGCAGAGACAGGAAGACACTCAGCGTCAGTGCTGGGTGGTCACACCAGCCTGGCCACTGAATGCGGCTCAAAGCAGCTCCATCTGAGCCTCTGGAACCAGAGTCAAACCTCTTCTCTTTGTCACGAGCCTTGGAGTGCCCTCAGCCGTGGGATGACTGACCTGTGCAGAAGTATCTTGTTGAAATGCAGCTCCTGGGGGCTGACCCTCAGCTTCACTTGCACCCCTTCGCAGCACAGTTGGAAGACCACTGGCTCTGGGTTGTCCTTGATCCAGCAGACGAGACTGTCTTCCAGGAGGCCAGCAGAAGTCGGGTACGCCCAAACACTCAGCTTCTGAACCCGTCCCCACAAACAGAAATACAAAGAGCCCTCTGTGAGCAGGAGGAACGGCACTTCTGCGGTGCCTGCCCTACCTGCTCACCTCCTACCTTCTTCTCTTTGGGCTGCAGCCTCATGCTGGGAGGGTCCAAAAGGAACGTCTCTCCTTTGCTGTCATTCTCAAAGGAGAAATGCACCTCTGCCTCCATGGGGGAGTCGTTGAGGATGGTTAACTTTTCGCTGTTGCTGTCAGAAGGCTCCAGTCCTGACTGTCTGGCCACACTGACACCAGCAAGCCCTGAGTCATCTCGGGAGGGTGTGAGGGGAAACAGGAGGGACAAGATCGTTCCAGACCTGGGTCAAGATAGGCCAGAGCAGTGCGGCTCTGCCAAACCCACCCTGGGCACCCACTGCCAGGCCCAGGGTCACCAGAGCTTGTGGACACAGAGCCCATTTATCAGGAGTTTTTCCGCACAAGATGTCCGGGTCAGCCTCTGATCGCTGACACAGCACGCATGCTGGAGGGAGAGAGACAGTGGCCCCGGGCATGGCACCTGTGCTGCCCACCCTGACAGCCCCTCTGCCAGGCTGCGGGAGGGGCACTTTGCTCTCACCTGGCTCCCTGTCTTCGGGGGCTTCCTGCCTGTCTTCGGGGGCTTGGTCCTCTCTCTGTTCAGGGGCTTCCTGTCTCTCTTCGAGGGCTTGCTCCCTTTCTTCGGGGGCTTGCTCGTGTCTGTCTGCCATGGTGATGTCAGCAGGGCGTCTGTCCTCGGAACACCGAGGTCGCTTCCAAGGTGCTCCTCCACTGGTTCCGAGGCAGGAAACACTGACACGACCCCGATGTTACCTGACTGTCAGGGCTGGAGCTGCTCCTCTCCTGTGAGGGGGATTCCAGAGTCTCCTCTGATGTTGCCTGTTGGGTGGTATGGAGGTTGCTGGTCTGTGGTGCTGAAGATCCAGGAGATGGCAGCTGGGCACTGGGGCTGGGGCTGACGGTCTCCAGTGCTGGAGAACTGGGAGACAGCCCTGATAGCGCCAGGCTGGCTGTGTTGGGGCTGATGGTCTCAAGTTCCCTGGAGCTGTCAGAAGGCTCCAGTCCTGACAGTCAGGCCATGCTGGGGCCAGCAAGCTCTGAGTCATCTCAGGAGGCTGTGAGGGGAAGCAGGAATGTCAAGGCCACCCCAGGCCCAGCCAGGATAGGCCAGAGCAGTGCGGCTCTGCCAAACCCACCCTGGGCACCCACTGCCAGGCCCAGGGGCACCAGGCCCAGGGTTACCAGGTGCTTTGCTTCTTACCTGGCTCCCTCCCTTTGGGGGCCTCCTCCTCTCTGTCTGATGTGGGACATGTCAGTGGTGGGTCCCTGTCTCAGGGACCACGTCTGAGCGGTGAGTGGGGCTCCCAGCACTGGGTGCTCTAACACGGCTTCTCTCATGGCGACTTCGGAATGTTCTGCATGAGTTCCGGGTCCGACGCTGCTGGCGGGAGTGGTGTTGCCTTTGGCAAGTCCTGGCTGCTGTTTCCCCTGGATTTCGCCTCCCAGCACTCGGCGCTGGCGTGCACTTCCTGTCATGGGGACTTCTGCACCGGCCGGATGGATTTGGGGTCTGACGTTGCAGGCGGGAGCGGTTTCGCCTGCGGAATGTCCTTGAGTGTCTCTGCCTGGGCCTGCGCCTCCCAGGACTTGGTGCTGGCACATGGCTCCTGTCCTGGGGGCTTCCGGACCGAAGGTGTGGAATTTGGGCCCGACGTTGCCGGCGGGAGTGGTTTTGCCGGCGGTCAGGCCCCTGACTGCTGGAGCAGCTGCTGTCCTCAGTTTCTGGGAAGCTGCTGTGGGACGACCCCGATGTTACCTGACTGTCAGGGCTGGAGCTGCTCGTCTCCTGTGAGGGGGATTCCAGAGTCTCCTCTGATGTTGCCTGTTGGGTGCTATGGAGGTTGCTGGTCTGTGGTGCTGAAGATCCAGGAGATGGCAGCTGGGCGCTGGGGCTGGGGCTGACGGTCTCCAGTGCTGGAGAACCGGGAGACAGCCCTGATAGCGCCAGGCTGCCTGTGTTGGGGCTGATGGTCTCAGGTTCCCTGGAGCTGTCAGAAGGCTCCAGTTCTGACTGTCTGGCCACACTGACACCAGCAAGCCCTGAGTCATCTCGGGAGGGTGTGAGGGGAAACAGGAGGGACAAGATCGTTCCAGACCTGGGTCAAGGTAGGCCAGAGCAGTGCGGCTCTGCCAAACCCACCCTGGGCACCCACTGCCAGGCCCAGGGGCACCAGGCCCAGGGTCACCAGGTTGTTTGCCTCTTACATGTGCCCAGACCAGCACAGCCATCACATTCCCAGCTAGTTACGCTGTTTCTCAGGCAGAGCAGGCTCTGTGGGTGCCCTCGGCAGCACAGGAGGAGCACAGGAGCAGTTCCCAGGGCCTGGGGAAGCAAATGGGTTCATGGAGGTGAGGACAAAGTGTCCAAAGCATGGGAGCTTTGAAGCTGAGCTCTTCTCCGGGGTCCTTCTGCTTCAAGCCCTGCAGAGGCTCGGGAGGCAGCTTTGGCAACTTACCCCCCCTCTTGTGCCTCCTGCCTGCCTCTTGGAAAAAGGCACTCATTGGCATCACAGTGCCTGTGTCTCTCTCCGAACTCGGCGAAAGCATTAATGTCCCCCGTGTCTGTCAGGTGCAGCTCTCCCTGACTCTGTCCCTAAGAGCACACGGCTGCTTGCTCTGCCCTGCTCTGCCAGGAAGGCCCAAGCCCCTCTCACCTCTAGTTGGATCATCTTATTTGTGATGCCAATCTTCTCAGCCTTGAAATTCAGCTTCACCTCAAAGTCTGTGCGGGGCCCAACGATGCCCCTGCCTTGCGATGCAGAGAAGTCATCTCCAAGGTCGTCCAGCCCACTGAGATGCCATGCCATGGGCAGTGGGCTGTCGTTTCTTAGGACCAGGGTCTGGGTGTCAGTCCTGCAGAGACAGGAAGACACTCAGCGTCAGTGCTGGGTGGTCACACCAGCCTGGCCACTGAATGCGGCTCAAAGCAGCTCCATCTGAGCCTCTGGAACCAGAGTCAAACCTCTTCTCTTTGTCACGAGCCTTGGAGTGCCCTCAGCCGTGGGATGACTGACCTGTGCAGAAGTATCTTGTTGAAATGCAGCTCCTGGGGGCTGACCCTCAGCTTCACTTGCACCCCTTCGCAGCACAGTTGGAAGACCACTGGCTCTGGGTTGTCCTTGATCCAGCAGACGAGACTGTCTTCCAGGAGGCCAGCAGAAGTCGGGTACGCCCAAACACTCAGCTTCTGAACCCGTCCCCACAAACAGAAATACAAAGAGCCCTCTGTGAGCAGGAGGAACGGCACTTCTGCGGTGCCTGCCCTACCTGCTCACCTCCTACCTTCTTCTCTTTGGGCTGCAGCCTCATGCTGGGAGGGTCCAAAAGGAACGTCTCTCCTTTGCTGTCATTCTCAAAGGAGAAATGCACCTCTGCCTCCATGGGGGAGTCGTTGAGGATGGTTAACTTTTCGCTGTTGCTGTCAGAAGGCTCCAGTCCTGACTGTCTGGCCACACTGACACCAGCAAGCCCTGAGTCATCTCGGGAGGGTGTGAGGGGAAACAGGAGGGACAAGATCGTTCCAGACCTGGGTCAAGATAGGCCAGAGCAGTGCGGCTCTGCCAAACCCACCCTGGGCACCCACTGCCAGGCCCAGGGTCACCAGAGCTTGTGGACACAGAGCCCATTTATCAGGAGTTTTTCCGCACAAGATGTCCGGGTCAGCCTCTGATCGCTGACACAGCACGCATGCTGGAGGGAGAGAGACAGTGGCCCCGGGCATGGCACCTGTGCTGCCCACCCTGACAGCCCCTCTGCCAGGCTGCGGGAGGGGCACTTTGCTCTCACCTGGCTCCCTGTCTTCGGGGGCTTCCTGCCTGTCTTCGGGGGCTTGGTCCTCTCTCTGTTCAGGGGCTTCCTGTCTCTCTTCGAGGGCTTGCTCCCTTTCTTCGGGGGCTTGCTCGTGTCTGTCTGCCATGGTGATGTCAGCAGGGCGTCTGTCCTCGGAACACCGAGGTCGCTTCCAAGGTGCTCCTCCACTGGTTCCGAGGCAGGAAACACTGACACGACCCCGATGTTACCTGACTGTCAGGGCTGGAGCTGCTCCTCTCCTGTGAGGGGGATTCCAGAGTCTCCTCTGATGTTGCCTGTTGGGTGGTATGGAGGTTGCTGGTCTGTGGTGCTGAAGATCCAGGAGATGGCAGCTGGGCACTGGGGCTGGGGCTGACGGTCTCCAGTGCTGGAGAACTGGGAGACAGCCCTGATAGCGCCAGGCTGGCTGTGTTGGGGCTGATGGTCTCAAGTTCCCTGGAGCTGTCAGAAGGCTCCAGTCCTGACAGTCAGGCCATGCTGGGGCCAGCAAGCTCTGAGTCATCTCAGGAGGCTGTGAGGGGAAGCAGGAATGTCAAGGCCACCCCAGGCCCAGCCAGGATAGGCCAGAGCAGTGCGGCTCTGCCAAACCCACCCTGGGCACCCACTGCCAGGCCCAGGGGCACCAGGCCCAGGGTTACCAGGTGCTTTGCTTCTTACCTGGCTCCCTCCCTTTGGGGGCCTCCTCCTCTCTGTCTGATGTGGGACATGTCAGTGGTGGGTCCCTGTCTCAGGGACCACGTCTGAGCGGTGAGTGGGGCTCCCAGCACTGGGTGCTCTAACACGGCTTCTCTCATGGCGACTTCGGAATGTTCTGCATGAGTTCCGGGTCCGACGCTGCTGGCGGGAGTGGTGTTGCCTTTGGCAAGTCCTGGCTGCTGTTTCCCCTGGATTTCGCCTCCCAGCACTCGGCGCTGGCGTGCACTTCCTGTCATGGGGACTTCTGCACCGGCCGGATGGATTTGGGGTCTGACGTTGCAGGCGGGAGCGGTTTCGCCTGCGGAATGTCCTTGAGTGTCTCTGCCTGGGCCTGCGCCTCCCAGGACTTGGTGCTGGCACATGGCTCCTGTCCTGGGGGCTTCCGGACCGAAGGTGTGGAATTTGGGCCCGACGTTGCCGGCGGGAGTGGTTTTGCCGGCGGTCAGGCCCCTGACTGCTGGAGCAGCTGCTGTCCTCAGTTTCTGGGAAGCTGCTGTGGGACGACCCCGATGTTACCTGACTGTCAGGGCTGGAGCTGCTCGTCTCCTGTGAGGGGGATTCCAGAGTCTCCTCTGATGTTGCCTGTTGGGTGCTATGGAGGTTGCTGGTCTGTGGTGCTGAAGATCCAGGAGATGGCAGCTGGGCGCTGGGGCTGGGGCTGACGGTCTCCAGTGCTGGAGAACCGGGAGACAGCCCTGATAGCGCCAGGCTGCCTGTGTTGGGGCTGATGGTCTCAGGTTCCCTGGAGCTGTCAGAAGGCTCCAGTTCTGACTGTCTGGCCACACTGACACCAGCAAGCCCTGAGTCATCTCGGGAGGGTGTGAGGGGAAACAGGAGGGACAAGATCGTTCCAGACCTGGGTCAAGGTAGGCCAGAGCAGTGCGGCTCTGCCAAACCCACCCTGGGCACCCACTGCCAGGCCCAGGGGCACCAGGCCCAGGGTCACCAGGTTGTTTGCCTCTTACATGTGCCCAGACCAGCACAGCCATCACATTCCCAGCTAGTTACGCTGTTTCTCAGGCAGAGCAGGCTCTGTGGGTGCCCTCGGCAGCACAGGAGGAGCACAGGAGCAGTTCCCAGGGCCTGGGGAAGCAAATGGGTTCATGGAGGTGAGGACAAAGTGTCCAAAGCATGGGAGCTTTGAAGCTGAGCTCTTCTCCGGGGTCCTTCTGCTTCAAGCCCTGCAGAGGCTCGGGAGGCAGCTTTGGCAACTTACCCCCCCTCTTGTGCCTCCTGCCTGCCTCTTGGAAAAAGGCACTCATTGGCATCACAGTGCCTGTGTCTCTCTCCGAACTCGGCGAAAGCATTAATGTCCCCCGTGTCTGTCAGGTGCAGCTCTCCCTGACTCTGTCCCTAAGAGCACACGGCTGCTTGCTCTGCCCTGCTCTGCCAGGAAGGCCCAAGCCCCTCTCACCTCTAGTTGGATCATCTTATTTGTGATGCCAATCTTCTCAGCCTTGAAATTCAGCTTCACCTCAAAGTCTGTGCGGGGCCCAACGATGCCCCTGCCTTGCGATGCAGAGAAGTCATCTCCAAGGTCGTCCAGCCCACTGAGATGCCATGCCATGGGCAGTGGGCTGTCGTTTCTTAGGACCAGGGTCTGGGTGTCAGTCCTGCAGAGACAGGAAGACACTCAGCGTCAGTGCTGGGTGGTCACACCAGCCTGGCCACTGAATGCGGCTCAAAGCAGCTCCATCTGAGCCTCTGGAACCAGAGTCAAACCTCTTCTCTTTGTCACAAGCCTTGGAGTGCCCTCAGCCGTGGGATGACTGACCTGTGCAGAAGTATCTTGTTGAAATGCAGCTCCTGGGGGCTGACCCTCAGCTTCACTTGCACCCCTTCGCAGCACAGTTGGAAGACCACTGGCTCTGGGTTGTCCTTGATCCAGCAGACGAGACTGTCTTCCAGGAGGCCAGCAGAAGTCGGGTACGCCCAAACACTCAGCTTCTGAACCCGTCCCCACAAACAGAAATACAAAGAGCCCTCTGTGAGCAGGAGGAACGGCACTTCTGCGGTGCCTGCCCTACCTGCTCACCTCCTACCTTCTTCTCTTTGGGCTGCAGCCTCATGCTGGGAGGGTCCAAAAGGAACGTCTCTCCTTTGCTGTCATTCTCAAAGGAGAAATGCACCTCTGCCTCCATGGGGGAGTCGTTGAGGATGGTTAACTTTTCGCTGTTGCTGTCAGAAGGCTCCAGTCCTGACTGTCTGGCCACACTGACACCAGCAAGCCCTGAGTCATCTCGGGAGGGTGTGAGGGGAAACAGGAGGGACAAGATCGTTCCAGACCTGGGTCAAGATAGGCCAGAGCAGTGCGGCTCTGCCAAACCCACCCTGGGCACCCACTGCCAGGCCCAGGGTCACCAGAGCTTGTGGACACAGAGCCCATTTATCAGGAGTTTTTCCGCACAAGATGTCCGGGTCAGCCTCTGATCGCTGACACAGCACGCATGCTGGAGGGAGAGAGACAGTGGCCCCGGGCATGGCACCTGTGCTGCCCACCCTGACAGCCCCTCTGCCAGGCTGCGGGAGGGGCACTTTGCTCTCACCTGGCTCCCTGTCTTCGGGGGCTTCCTGCCTGTCTTCGGGGGCTTGGTCCTCTCTCTGTTCAGGGGCTTCCTGTCTCTCTTCGGGGGCTTGCTCCCTTTCTTCGGGGGCTTGCTCGTGTCTGTCTGCCATGGTGATGTCAGCAGGGCGTCTGTCCTCGGAACACCGAGGTCGCTTCCAAGGTGCTCCTCCACTGGTTCCGAGGCAGGAAACACTGACACGACCCCGATGTTACCTGACTGTCAGGGCTGGAGCTGCTCGTCTCCTGTGAGGGGGATTCCAGAGTCTCCTCTGATGTTGCCTGTTGGGTGGTATGGAGGTTGCTGGTCTGTGGTGCTGAAGATCCAGGAGATGGCAGCTGGGCACTGGGGCTGGGGCTGACGGTCTCCAGTGCTGGAGAACTGGGAGACAGCCCTGATAGCGCCAGGCTGGCTGTGTTGGGGCTGATGGTCTCAAGTTCCCTGGAGCTGTCAGAAGGCTCCAGTCCTGACAGTCAGGCCATGCTGGGGCCAGCAAGCTCTGAGTCATCTCAGGAGGCTGTGAGGGGAAGCAGGAATGTCAAGGCCACCCCAGGCCCAGCCAGGATAGGCCAGAGCAGTGCGGCTCTGCCAAACCCACCCTGGGCACCCACTGCCAGGCCCAGGGGCACCAGGCCCAGGGTTACCAGGTGCTTTGCTTCTTACCTGGCTCCCTCCCTTTGGGGGCCTCCTCCTCTCTGTCTGATGTGGGACATGTCAGTGGTGGGTCCCTGTCTCACCGTCTGAGCGGTGAGTGGGGCTCCCAGCACTGGGTGCTCTAACACGGCTTCTCTCATGGCGACTTCGGAATGTTCTGCATGAGTTCCGGGTCCGACGCTGCTGGCGGGAGTGGTGTTGTCTTTAGCAAGTCCTGGCCGCTGTTTCCCTTGGGTTTCGCCTCCCAGCACTTGGTGCTGGCGTGCACTTCCTGTCATGGGGACTTCTGCACCGGCCGGATGGATTTGGGGTCTGACGTTGCAGGCGGGAGCGGTTTCGCCTGCGGAATGTCCTTGAGTGTCTCTGCCTGGGCCTGCGCCTCCCAGGACTTGGTGCTGGCACATGGGTCCTGTCCTGGGGACTTCTGGACCAAAGGTGTGGAATTTGGGCCCGACGTTGCCGGCGGGAGTGGTTTTGCTGTCGGTCAGGCCCCCGACTGCTGAAGCAGCTGCTGTCCTCAGTTTCTGGGAAGCTGCTGTGGGACGACCCCGATGTTACCTGACTGTCAGGGCTGGAGCTGCTCGTCTCCTGGGAGGGGGATTCCAGAGTCTCCTCTGATGTTGCCTGTTGGGTGGTATGGAGGTTGCTGGTCTGTGGTGCTGAAGATCCAGGAGATGGCAGCTGGGCGCTGGGGCTGGGGCTGATGGTCTCCAGTCCTGGAGAACCGGGAGACAGCCCTGATAGCGCCAGGTTGCCTGTGTTGGGGCTGATGGTCTCACGTTCCCTGGAGCTGTCAGAAGGCTCCAGTCCTGACTGTCTGGCCACACTGACACCAGCAAGCCCTGAGTCATCTCGGGAGGGTGTGAGGGGAAACAGGAGGGACAAGATCGTTCCAGACCTGGGTCAAGATAGGCCAGAGCAGTGCGGCTCTGCCAAACCCACCCTGGGCACCCACTGCCAGGCCCAGGGTCACCAGAGCTTGTGGACACAGAGCCCATTTATCAGGAGTTTTTCCGCACAAGATGTCCGGGTCAGCCTCTGATCGCTGACACAGCACGCATGCTGGAGGGAGAGAGACAGTGGCCCCGGGCATGGCACCTGTGCTGCCCACCCTGACAGCCCCTCTGCCAGGCTGCGGGAGGGGCACTTTGCTCTCACCTGGCTCCCTGTCTTCGGGGGCTTCCTGCCTGTCTTCGGGGGCTTGGTCCTCTCTCTGTTCAGGGGCTTCCTGTCTCTCTTCGAGGGCTTGCTCCCTTTCTTCGGGGGCTTGCTCGTGTCTGTCTGCCATGGTGATGTCAGCAGGGCGTCTGTCCTCGGAACACCGAGGTCGCTTCCAAGGTGCTCCTCCACTGGTTCCGAGGCAGGAAACACTGACACGACCCCGATGTTACCTGACTGTCAGGGCTGGAGCTGCTCGTCTCCTGTGAGGGGGATTCCAGAGTCTCCTCTGATGTTGCCTGTTGGGTGGTATGGAGGTTGCTGGTCTGTGGTGCTGAAGATCCAGGAGATGGCAGCTGGGCACTGGGGCTGGGGCTGACGGTCTCCAGTGCTGGAGAACTGGGAGACAGCCCTGATAGCGCCAGGCTGGCTGTGTTGGGGCTGATGGTCTCAAGTTCCCTGGAGCTGTCAGAAGGCTCCAGTCCTGACAGTCAGGCCATGCTGGGGCCAGCAAGCTCTGAGTCATCTCAGGAGGCTGTGAGGGGAAGCAGGAATGTCAAGGCCACCCCAGGCCCAGCCAGGATAGGCCAGAGCAGTGCGGCTCTGCCAAACCCACCCTGGGCACCCACTGCCAGGCCCAGGGGCACCAGGCCCAGGGTTACCAGGTGCTTTGCTTCTTACCTGGCTCCCTCCCTTTGGGGGCCTCCTCCTCTCTGTCTGATGTGGGACATGTCAGTGGTGGGTCCCTGTCTCAGGGACCACGTCTGAGCGGTGAGTGGGGCTCCCAGCACTGGGTGCTCTAACACGGCTTCTCTCATGGCGACTTCGGAATGTTCTGCATGAGTTCCGGGTCCGACGCTGCTGGCGGGAGTGGTGTTGCCTTTGGCAAGTCCTGGCTGCTGTTTCCCCTGGATTTCGCCTCCCAGCACTCGGCGCTGGCGTGCACTTCCTGTCATGGGGACTTCTGCACCGGCCGGATGGATTTGGGGTCTGACGTTGCAGGCGGGAGCGGTTTCGCCTGCGGAATGTCCTTGAGTGTCTCTGCCTGGGCCTGCGCCTCCCAGGACTTGGTGCTGGCACATGGCTCCTGTCCTGGGGGCTTCCGGACCGAAGGTGTGGAATTTGGGCCCGACGTTGCCGGCGGGAGTGGTTTTGCCGGCGGTCAGGCCCCTGACTGCTGGAGCAGCTGCTGTCCTCAGTTTCTGGGAAGCTGCTGTGGGACGACCCCGATGTTACCTGACTGTCAGGGCTGGAGCTGCTCGTCTCCTGTGAGGGGGATTCCAGAGTCTCCTCTGATGTTGCCTGTTGGGTGCTATGGAGGTTGCTGGTCTGTGGTGCTGAAGATCCAGGAGATGGCAGCTGGGCGCTGGGGCTGGGGCTGACGGTCTCCAGTGCTGGAGAACCGGGAGACAGCCCTGATAGCGCCAGGCTGCCTGTGTTGGGGCTGATGGTCTCAGGTTCCCTGGAGCTGTCAGAAGGCTCCAGTTCTGACTGTCTGGCCACACTGACACCAGCAAGCCCTGAGTCATCTCGGGAGGGTGTGAGGGGAAACAGGAGGGACAAGATCGTTCCAGACCTGGGTCAAGGTAGGCCAGAGCAGTGCGGCTCTGCCAAACCCACCCTGGGCACCCACTGCCAGGCCCAGGGGCACCAGGCCCAGGGTCACCAGGTTGTTTGCCTCTTACATGTGCCCAGACCAGCACAGCCATCACATTCCCAGCTAGTTACGCTGTTTCTCAGGCAGAGCAGGCTCTGTGGGTGCCCTCGGCAGCACAGGAGGAGCACAGGAGCAGTTCCCAGGGCCTGGGGAAGCAAATGGGTTCATGGAGGTGAGGACAAAGTGTCCAAAGCATGGGAGCTTTGAAGCTGAGCTCTTCTCCGGGGTCCTTCTGCTTCAAGCCCTGCAGAGGCTCGGGAGGCAGCTTTGGCAACTTACCCCCCCTCTTGTGCCTCCTGCCTGCCTCTTGGAAAAAGGCACTCATTGGCATCACAGTGCCTGTGTCTCTCTCCGAACTCGGCGAAAGCATTAATGTCCCCCGTGTCTGTCAGGTGCAGCTCTCCCTGACTCTGTCCCTAAGAGCACACGGCTGCTTGCTCTGCCCTGCTCTGCCAGGAAGGCCCAAGCCCCTCTCACCTCTAGTTGGATCATCTTATTTGTGATGCCAATCTTCTCAGCCTTGAAATTCAGCTTCACCTCAAAGTCTGTGCGGGGCCCAACGATGCCCCTGCCTTGCGATGCAGAGAAGTCATCTCCAAGGTCGTCCAGCCCACTGAGATGCCATGCCATGGGCAGTGGGCTGTCGTTTCTTAGGACCAGGGTCTGGGTGTCAGTCCTGCAGAGACAGGAAGACACTCAGCGTCAGTGCTGGGTGGTCACACCAGCCTGGCCACTGAATGCGGCTCAAAGCAGCTCCATCTGAGCCTCTGGAACCAGAGTCAAACCTCTTCTCTTTGTCACGAGCCTTGGAGTGCCCTCAGCCGTGGGATGACTGACCTGTGCAGAAGTATCTTGTTGAAATGCAGCTCCTGGGGGCTGACCCTCAGCTTCACTTGCACCCCTTCGCAGCACAGTTGGAAGACCACTGGCTCTGGGTTGTCCTTGATCCAGCAGACGAGACTGTCTTCCAGGAGGCCAGCAGAAGTCGGGTACGCCCAAACACTCAGCTTCTGAACCCGTCCCCACAAACAGAAATACAAAGAGCCCTCTGTGAGCAGGAGGAACGGCACTTCTGCGGTGCCTGCCCTACCTGCTCACCTCCTACCTTCTTCTCTTTGGGCTGCAGCCTCATGCTGGGAGGGTCCAAAAGGAACGTCTCTCCTTTGCTGTCATTCTCAAAGGAGAAATGCACCTCTGCCTCCATGGGGGAGTCGTTGAGGATGGTTAACTTTTCGCTGTTGCTGTCAGAAGGCTCCAGTCCTGACTGTCTGGCCACACTGACACCAGCAAGCCCTGAGTCATCTCGGGAGGGTGTGAGGGGAAACAGGAGGGACAAGATCGTTCCAGACCTGGGTCAAGATAGGCCAGAGCAGTGCGGCTCTGCCAAACCCACCCTGGGCACCCACTGCCAGGCCCAGGGTCACCAGAGCTTGTGGACACAGAGCCCATTTATCAGGAGTTTTTCCGCACAAGATGTCCGGGTCAGCCTCTGATCGCTGACACAGCACGCATGCTGGAGGGAGAGAGACAGTGGCCCCGGGCATGGCACCTGTGCTGCCCACCCTGACAGCCCCTCTGCCAGGCTGCGGGAGGGGCACTTTGCTCTCACCTGGCTCCCTGTCTTCGGGGGCTTCCTGCCTGTCTTCGGGGGCTTGGTCCTCTCTCTGTTCAGGGGCTTCCTGTCTCTCTTCGGGGGCTTGCTCCCTTTCTTCGGGGGCTTGCTCGTGTCTGTCTGCCATGGTGATGTCAGCAGGGCGTCTGTCCTCGGAACACCGAGGTCGCTTCCAAGGTGCTCCTCCACTGGTTCCGAGGCAGGAAACACTGACACGACCCCGATGTTACCTGACTGTCAGGGCTGGAGCTGCTCGTCTCCTGTGAGGGGGATTCCAGAGTCTCCTCTGATGTTGCCTGTTGGGTGGTATGGAGGTTGCTGGTCTGTGGTGCTGAAGATCCAGGAGATGGCAGCTGGGCACTGGGGCTGGGGCTGACGGTCTCCAGTGCTGGAGAACTGGGAGACAGCCCTGATAGCGCCAGGCTGGCTGTGTTGGGGCTGATGGTCTCAAGTTCCCTGGAGCTGTCAGAAGGCTCCAGTCCTGACAGTCAGGCCATGCTGGGGCCAGCAAGCTCTGAGTCATCTCAGGAGGCTGTGAGGGGAAGCAGGAATGTCAAGGCCACCCCAGGCCCAGCCAGGATAGGCCAGAGCAGTGCGGCTCTGCCAAACCCACCCTGGGCACCCACTGCCAGGCCCAGGGGCACCAGGCCCAGGGTTACCAGGTGCTTTGCTTCTTACCTGGCTCCCTCCCTTTGGGGGCCTCCTCCTCTCTGTCTGATGTGGGACATGTCAGTGGTGGGTCCCTGTCTCACCGTCTGAGCGGTGAGTGGGGCTCCCAGCACTGGGTGCTCTAACACGGCTTCTCTCATGGCGACTTCGGAATGTTCTGCATGAGTTCCGGGTCCGACGCTGCTGGCGGGAGTGGTGTTGTCTTTAGCAAGTCCTGGCCGCTGTTTCCCTTGGGTTTCGCCTCCCAGCACTTGGTGCTGGCGTGCACTTCCTGTCATGGGGACTTCTGCACCGGCCGGATGGATTTGGGGTCTGACGTTGCAGGCGGGAGCGGTTTCGCCTGCGGAATGTCCTTGAGTGTCTCTGCCTGGGCCTGCGCCTCCCAGGACTTGGTGCTGGCACATGGGTCCTGTCCTGGGGACTTCTGGACCAAAGGTGTGGAATTTGGGCCCGACGTTGCCGGCGGGAGTGGTTTTGCTGTCGGTCAGGCCCCCGACTGCTGAAGCAGCTGCTGTCCTCAGTTTCTGGGAAGCTGCTGTGGGACGACCCCGATGTTACCTGACTGTCAGGGCTGGAGCTGCTCGTCTCCTGGGAGGGGGATTCCAGAGTCTCCTCTGATGTTGCCTGTTGGGTGGTATGGAGGTTGCTGGTCTGTGGTGCTGAAGATCCAGGAGATGGCAGCTGGGCGCTGGGGCTGGGGCTGATGGTCTCCAGTCCTGGAGAACCGGGAGACAGCCCTGATAGCGCCAGGTTGCCTGTGTTGGGGCTGATGGTCTCACGTTCCCTGGAGCTGTCAGAAGGCTCCAGTCCTGACTGTCTGGCCACACTGACACCAGCAAGCCCTGAGTCATCTCGGGAGGGTGTGAGGGGAAACAGGAGGGACAAGATCGTTCCAGACCTGGGTCAAGATAGGCCAGAGCAGTGCGGCTCTGCCAAACCCACCCTGGGCACCCACTGCCAGGCCCAGGGTCACCAGAGCTTGTGGACACAGAGCCCATTTATCAGGAGTTTTTCCGCACAAGATGTCCGGGTCAGCCTCTGATCGCTGACACAGCACGCATGCTGGAGGGAGAGAGACAGTGGCCCCGGGCATGGCACCTGTGCTGCCCACCCTGACAGCCCCTCTGCCAGGCTGCGGGAGGGGCACTTTGCTCTCACCTGGCTCCCTGTCTTCGGGGGCTTCCTGCCTGTCTTCGGGGGCTTGGTCCTCTCTCTGTTCAGGGGCTTCCTGTCTCTCTTCGAGGGCTTGCTCCCTTTCTTCGGGGGCTTGCTCGTGTCTGTCTGCCATGGTGATGTCAGCAGGGCGTCTGTCCTCGGAACACCGAGGTCGCTTCCAAGGTGCTCCTCCACTGGTTCCGAGGCAGGAAACACTGACACGACCCCGATGTTACCTGACTGTCAGGGCTGGAGCTGCTCGTCTCCTGTGAGGGGGATTCCAGAGTCTCCTCTGATGTTGCCTGTTGGGTGGTATGGAGGTTGCTGGTCTGTGGTGCTGAAGATCCAGGAGATGGCAGCTGGGCACTGGGGCTGGGGCTGACGGTCTCCAGTGCTGGAGAACTGGGAGACAGCCCTGATAGCGCCAGGCTGGCTGTGTTGGGGCTGATGGTCTCAAGTTCCCTGGAGCTGTCAGAAGGCTCCAGTCCTGACAGTCAGGCCATGCTGGGGCCAGCAAGCTCTGAGTCATCTCAGGAGGCTGTGAGGGGAAGCAGGAATGTCAAGGCCACCCCAGGCCCAGCCAGGATAGGCCAGAGCAGTGCGGCTCTGCCAAACCCACCCTGGGCACCCACTGCCAGGCCCAGGGGCACCAGGCCCAGGGTTACCAGGTGCTTTGCTTCTTACCTGGCTCCCTCCCTTTGGGGGCCTCCTCCTCTCTGTCTGATGTGGGACATGTCAGTGGTGGGTCCCTGTCTCAGGGACCACGTCTGAGCGGTGAGTGGGGCTCCCAGCACTGGGTGCTCTAACACGGCTTCTCTCATGGCGACTTCGGAATGTTCTGCATGAGTTCCGGGTCCGACGCTGCTGGCGGGAGTGGTGTTGCCTTTGGCAAGTCCTGGCTGCTGTTTCCCCTGGATTTCGCCTCCCAGCACTCGGCGCTGGCGTGCACTTCCTGTCATGGGGACTTCTGCACCGGCCGGATGGATTTGGGGTCTGACGTTGCAGGCGGGAGCGGTTTCGCCTGCGGAATGTCCTTGAGTGTCTCTGCCTGGGCCTGCGCCTCCCAGGACTTGGTGCTGGCACATGGCTCCTGTCCTGGGGGCTTCCGGACCGAAGGTGTGGAATTTGGGCCCGACGTTGCCGGCGGGAGTGGTTTTGCCGGCGGTCAGGCCCCTGACTGCTGGAGCAGCTGCTGTCCTCAGTTTCTGGGAAGCTGCTGTGGGACGACCCCGATGTTACCTGACTGTCAGGGCTGGAGCTGCTCGTCTCCTGTGAGGGGGATTCCAGAGTCTCCTCTGATGTTGCCTGTTGGGTGCTATGGAGGTTGCTGGTCTGTGGTGCTGAAGATCCAGGAGATGGCAGCTGGGCGCTGGGGCTGGGGCTGACGGTCTCCAGTGCTGGAGAACCGGGAGACAGCCCTGATAGCGCCAGGCTGCCTGTGTTGGGGCTGATGGTCTCAGGTTCCCTGGAGCTGTCAGAAGGCTCCAGTTCTGACTGTCTGGCCACACTGACACCAGCAAGCCCTGAGTCATCTCGGGAGGGTGTGAGGGGAAACAGGAGGGACAAGATCGTTCCAGACCTGGGTCAAGGTAGGCCAGAGCAGTGCGGCTCTGCCAAACCCACCCTGGGCACCCACTGCCAGGCCCAGGGGCACCAGGCCCAGGGTCACCAGGTTGTTTGCCTCTTACATGTGCCCAGACCAGCACAGCCATCACATTCCCAGCTAGTTACGCTGTTTCTCAGGCAGAGCAGGCTCTGTGGGTGCCCTCGGCAGCACAGGAGGAGCACAGGAGCAGTTCCCAGGGCCTGGGGAAGCAAATGGGTTCATGGAGGTGAGGACAAAGTGTCCAAAGCATGGGAGCTTTGAAGCTGAGCTCTTCTCCGGGGTCCTTCTGCTTCAAGCCCTGCAGAGGCTCGGGAGGCAGCTTTGGCAACTTACCCCCCCTCTTGTGCCTCCTGCCTGCCTCTTGGAAAAAGGCACTCATTGGCATCACAGTGCCTGTGTCTCTCTCCGAACTCGGCGAAAGCATTAATGTCCCCCGTGTCTGTCAGGTGCAGCTCTCCCTGACTCTGTCCCTAAGAGCACACGGCTGCTTGCTCTGCCCTGCTCTGCCAGGAAGGCCCAAGCCCCTCTCACCTCTAGTTGGATCATCTTATTTGTGATGCCAATCTTCTCAGCCTTGAAATTCAGCTTCACCTCAAAGTCTGTGCGGGGCCCAACGATGCCCCTGCCTTGCGATGCAGAGAAGTCATCTCCAAGGTCGTCCAGCCCACTGAGATGCCATGCCATGGGCAGTGGGCTGTCGTTTCTTAGGACCAGGGTCTGGGTGTCAGTCCTGCAGAGACAGGAAGACACTCAGCGTCAGTGCTGGGTGGTCACACCAGCCTGGCCACTGAATGCGGCTCAAAGCAGCTCCATCTGAGCCTCTGGAACCAGAGTCAAACCTCTTCTCTTTGTCACGAGCCTTGGAGTGCCCTCAGCCGTGGGATGACTGACCTGTGCAGAAGTATCTTGTTGAAATGCAGCTCCTGGGGGCTGACCCTCAGCTTCACTTGCACCCCTTCGCAGCACAGTTGGAAGACCACTGGCTCTGGGTTGTCCTTGATCCAGCAGACGAGACTGTCTTCCAGGAGGCCAGCAGAAGTCGGGTACGCCCAAACACTCAGCTTCTGAACCCGTCCCCACAAACAGAAATACAAAGAGCCCTCTGTGAGCAGGAGGAACGGCACTTCTGCGGTGCCTGCCCTACCTGCTCACCTCCTACCTTCTTCTCTTTGGGCTGCAGCCTCATGCTGGGAGGGTCCAAAAGGAACGTCTCTCCTTTGCTGTCATTCTCAAAGGAGAAATGCACCTCTGCCTCCATGGGGGAGTCGTTGAGGATGGTTAACTTTTCGCTGTTGCTGTCAGAAGGCTCCAGTCCTGACTGTCTGGCCACACTGACACCAGCAAGCCCTGAGTCATCTCGGGAGGGTGTGAGGGGAAACAGGAGGGACAAGATCGTTCCAGACCTGGGTCAAGATAGGCCAGAGCAGTGCGGCTCTGCCAAACCCACCCTGGGCACCCACTGCCAGGCCCAGGGTCACCAGAGCTTGTGGACACAGAGCCCATTTATCAGGAGTTTTTCCGCACAAGATGTCCGGGTCAGCCTCTGATCGCTGACACAGCACGCATGCTGGAGGGAGAGAGACAGTGGCCCCGGGCATGGCACCTGTGCTGCCCACCCTGACAGCCCCTCTGCCAGGCTGCGGGAGGGGCACTTTGCTCTCACCTGGCTCCCTGTCTTCGGGGGCTTCCTGCCTGTCTTCGGGGGCTTGGTCCTCTCTCTGTTCAGGGGCTTCCTGTCTCTCTTCGGGGGCTTGCTCCCTTTCTTCGGGGGCTTGCTCGTGTCTGTCTGCCATGGTGATGTCAGCAGGGCGTCTGTCCTCGGAACACCGAGGTCGCTTCCAAGGTGCTCCTCCACTGGTTCCGAGGCAGGAAACACTGACACGACCCCGATGTTACCTGACTGTCAGGGCTGGAGCTGCTCGTCTCCTGTGAGGGGGATTCCAGAGTCTCCTCTGATGTTGCCTGTTGGGTGGTATGGAGGTTGCTGGTCTGTGGTGCTGAAGATCCAGGAGATGGCAGCTGGGCACTGGGGCTGGGGCTGACGGTCTCCAGTGCTGGAGAACTGGGAGACAGCCCTGATAGCGCCAGGCTGGCTGTGTTGGGGCTGATGGTCTCAAGTTCCCTGGAGCTGTCAGAAGGCTCCAGTCCTGACAGTCAGGCCATGCTGGGGCCAGCAAGCTCTGAGTCATCTCAGGAGGCTGTGAGGGGAAGCAGGAATGTCAAGGCCACCCCAGGCCCAGCCAGGATAGGCCAGAGCAGTGCGGCTCTGCCAAACCCACCCTGGGCACCCACTGCCAGGCCCAGGGGCACCAGGCCCAGGGTTACCAGGTGCTTTGCTTCTTACCTGGCTCCCTCCCTTTGGGGGCCTCCTCCTCTCTGTCTGATGTGGGACATGTCAGTGGTGGGTCCCTGTCTCACCGTCTGAGCGGTGAGTGGGGCTCCCAGCACTGGGTGCTCTAACACGGCTTCTCTCATGGCGACTTCGGAATGTTCTGCATGAGTTCCGGGTCCGACGCTGCTGGCGGGAGTGGTGTTGTCTTTAGCAAGTCCTGGCCGCTGTTTCCCTTGGGTTTCGCCTCCCAGCACTTGGTGCTGGCGTGCACTTCCTGTCATGGGGACTTCTGCACCGGCCGGATGGATTTGGGGTCTGACGTTGCAGGCGGGAGCGGTTTC
Organism: Pseudopipra pipra; assembly: GCF_036250125.1. Lineage (NCBI taxonomy): Eukaryota > Metazoa > Chordata > Aves > Passeriformes > Pipridae > Pseudopipra > Pseudopipra pipra. Next base: position 13,165,362 of record NC_087580.1, on the reverse strand, counting down.
GCCTGCGGAATGTCCTTGAGTGTCTCTGCCTGGGCCTGCGCCTCCCAGGACTTGGTGCTGGCACATGGGTCCTGTCCTGGGGACTTCTGGACCAAAGGTGTGGAATTTGGGCCCGACGTTGCCGGCGGGAGTGGTTTTGCTGTCGGTCAGGCCCCCGACTGCTGAAGCAGCTGCTGTCCTCAGTTTCTGGGAAGCTGCTGTGGGACGACCCCGATGTTACCTGACTGTCAGGGCTGGAGCTGCTCGTCTCCTGGGAGGGGGATTCCAGAGTCTCCTCTGATGTTGCCTGTTGGGTGGTATGGAGGTTGCTGGTCTGTGGTGCTGAAGATCCAGGAGATGGCAGCTGGGCGCTGGGGCTGGGGCTGATGGTCTCCAGTCCTGGAGAACCGGGAGACAGCCCTGATAGCGCCAGGTTGCCTGTGTTGGGGCTGATGGTCTCACGTTCCCTGGAGCTGTCAGAAGGCTCCAGTCCTGACTGTCTGGCCACACTGACACCAGCAAGCCCTGAGTCATCTCGGGAGGGTGTGAGGGGAAACAGGAGGGACAAGATCGTTCCAGACCTGGGTCAAGATAGGCCAGAGCAGTGCGGCTCTGCCAAACCCACCCTGGGCACCCACTGCCAGGCCCAGGGTCACCAGAGCTTGTGGACACAGAGCCCATTTATCAGGAGTTTTTCCGCACAAGATGTCCGGGTCAGCCTCTGATGGCTGACACAGCACGCATGCTGGAGGGAGAGAGACAGTGGCCCCGGGCATGGCACCTGTGCTGCCCACCCTGACAGCCCCTCTGCCAGGCTGCGGGAGGGGCACTTTGCTCTCACCGGGCTCCCTGTCTTCGGGGGCTTCCTGCCTGTCTTCGGGGGCTTGGTCCTCTCTCTGTTCAGGGGCTTCCTGTCTCTCTTCGGGGGCTTGCTCCCTTTCTTCGGGGGCTTGCTCGTGTCTGTCTGCCATGGTGATGTCAGCAGGGCGTCTGTCCTCGGAACACCGAGGTCGCTTCCAAGGTGCTCCTCCACTGGTTCCGAGGCAGGAAACACTGACACGACCCCGATGTTACCTGACTGTCAGGGCTGGAGCTGCTCGTCTCCTGTGAGGGGGATTCCAGAGTCTCCTCTGATGTTGCCTGTTGGGTGGTATGGAGGTTGCTGGTCTGTGGTGCTGAAGATCCAGGAGATGGCAGCTGGGCGCTGGGGCTGGGGCTGACGGTCTCCAGTGCTGGAGAACCGGGAGACAGCCCTGGTAGCGCCAGGCTGCCTGTGTTGGGGCTGATGGTCTCAGGTTCCCTGGAGCTGTCAGAAGGCTCCAGTTCTGACTGTCTGGCCACGCTGACACCAGCAAGCCCTGAGTCATCTCGGGAGGGTGTGAGGGGAAACAGGAGGGACAAGATCGTTCCAGACCTGGGTCAAGATAGGCCAGAGCAGTGCGGCTCTGCCAAACCCACCCTGGGCACCCACTGCCAGGCCCAGGGGCACCAGGCCCAGGGTCACCAGGTTGTTTGCCTCTTACATGTGCCCAGACCAGCACAGCCATCACATTCCCAGCTAGTTACGCTGTTTCTCAGGCAGAGCAGGCTCTGTGGGTGCCCTCGGCAGCACAGGAGGAGCACAGGAGCAGTTCCCAGGGCCTGGGGAAGCAAATGGGTTCATGGAGGTGAGGACAAAGTGTCCAAAGCATGGGAGCTTTGAAGCTGAGCTCTTCTCCGGGGTCCTTCTGCTTCAAGCCCTGCAGAGGCTCGGGAGGCAGCTTTGGCAACTTACCCCCCCTCTTGTGCCTCCTGCCTGCCTCTTGGAAAAAGGCACTCATTGGCATCACAGTGCCTGTGTCTCTCTCCGAACTCGGCGAAAGCATTAATGTCCCCCGTGTCTGTCAGGTGCAGCTCTCCCTGACTCTGTCCCTAAGAGCACACGGCTGCTTGCTCTGCCCTGCTCCGCCAGGAAGGCCCAAGCCCCTCTCACCTCTAGTTGGATCATCTTATTTGTGATGCCAATCTTCTCAGCCTTGAAATTCAGCTTCACCTCAAAGTCTGTGCGAGGCCCAACGATGCCCCTGCCTTGCGATGCAGAGAACTCATCTCCAAGGTCGTCCAGCCCACTGAGATGCCATGCCATGGGCAGTGGGCTGTCGTTTCTTAGGACCAGGGTCTGGGTGTCAGTCCTGCAGAGACAGGAAGACACTCAGCGTCAGTGCTGGGTGGTCACACCAGCCTGGCCATTGAATGCGGCTCAAAGCAGCTCCATCTGAGCCTCTGGAACCAGAGTCAAACCTCTTCTCTTTGTCACGAGCCTTGGAGTGCCCTCAGCCGTGGGATGACTGACCTGTGCAGAAGTATCTTGTTGAAATGCAGCTCCTGGGGGCTGACCCTCAGCTTCACTTGCACCCCTTGGCAGCACAGTCGGAAGACCACTGGCTCTGGGTTGTCCTTGATCCAGCAGACGAGACTGTCTTCCAGGAGGCCAGCAGAAGTCGGGTACGCCCAAACACTCAGCTTCTGAACCCGTCCCCACAAACAGAAATACAAAGAGCCCTCTGTGAGCAGGAGGAACGGCACTTCTGCGGTGCCTGCCCTACCTGCTCACCTCCTACCTTCTTCTCTTTGGGCTGCAGCCTCATGCTGGGAGGGTCCAAAAGGAACGTCTCTCCTTTGCTGTCATTCTCAAAGGAGAAATGCACCTCTGCCTCCATGGGGGAGTCGTTGAGGATGGTTAACTTTTCGCTGTTGCCGGGGCAGTTCTGTGCCTTGTACCTGTCCAGAGAAGGGGAAAAGGCTGCAGAGGAGACTGTTGCCCTCACCACACACTGAGGAAAGCACCATGTGCTGGCAGCAGGAGGTGGCACTGGAAGACCATGGTCTAACAAGCAGGGGAAGAAAAAGGATCCCTGTCAGGGGCACGAGGCACGGTCTGTGTGCTCATCCTGCTGGGTGACTCAGGCAGCACCATCTGGCCCAGCCAGAAGGTCACAAGGGGCAGCCCTGGCTCTGAGGTCGGGGGTGCAGTGTGGGATGCTCCTGTGGCCCAGTCTGAGGCTGGAACAGAAGCCTCTGAACACTTCAGCTTTTTGACCCAGTGTTGCTTTCATGTGTTGAGGGGTTGTTTTGCAGAAAGCATCCCAGCTGATCTCCAAGGGCGGTTGTCAAAAAGCAGGAATTGGGGCTTCATGAACAACAGACAACACCTTTCAGACCCCAGAAAAGGATCCAGATTCTGTGAAACCCCCCAGATTTGACTAGTATGTCAAATATTCCCTGCTCACAACTGCCCAAGTTGCCAGAAATTCCACAGGTCCACCAGGCTCCCCTCTGCCCCAGGAGCCATCAGGATCCACCCCAGCCCCTGCTGCTCACCTCGTAGCTGTAGGCTTCTCCAACCAAAACTTTCCCCATGTCCAGTTCCTCAGAGCTGAGTTGGAGGCAGGGCTCGAGGCCTTCCCTTGTGAGTCGCAGGGGCAGCCTGGTCTCACGGCCTGGGGAGAGATTTCCATTTCAGTAGAGTAATTCTTACTCTCTTATCCTGTTTTTTCCAGGCTGCCTCAGTGCTAGTCCCTGACTCTGAGATGGGTGAGACCAGCTCCTTCCAATTTCTAACCCACCCCCCGGGCTTGTTTCCCGTTTAGCCACCAGTTTGCACCCTGAAAAAGCGATGCCAAGTTTAAAACATGATTTCTGCAGTGATAGGTTAGATATACAAAAGAAATTCTTCCCTGGGAGGGTGGTGAGAACCTAGCACAGGTTGCCCAGGGAGGTTGTGGCTGCCCTGTCCCTGGCAGTGTTCAAGGTCAGGTTGGACGGGGCTCTGAGCAACCTGGGCTAGTGGAAGGTGTCCCTGCCCATGGCAGGGGGGTTGGGGATTAGGTGATCTTTAAGGGCCATTCCAACCCCTTATCATTCTATGATTCTGTGATTTCCTTCTTACACACTTGGAGGAGCTTTGAAACCCATTCAGTGAAGGGACAAAGCTTGCAAAGAGTTGGACATTGCTGCCTGGCTTCCAACTAAATTGGGGGGCGGTGGCCCAACAGCACAGGGCTTTGTTGCCAAAGCCTTCAGCTTCTGCTGCTTTCTGACACTCAGCATCTTGTTGACAGAATGTCCCCGTGTTCGGTGACTGGCTTGGAACACGATTCTCATCTGACCATGTCAACAAACAGAGATGCACAGTTTCACACATCACAAGGAATGCCTTGGGAGCAACTTTTTAAATCCATGCTTTCCTTCCACAGCTCTAACGACAGCAGTTGGTGGGCAAGAAGAGAGTTTGTTAGCATGAGCCCTGAGTAATTACTGTAGATGGCATTTGTTGAGTTATCCCTGCACAATTACTGTCTAAATAAAAAGCTGTTTCATGACATTTGTATCTATCAGCTTGGAGCAGGAAGGAAAGCAACAGGGTGGCTGGGTTAGGGGATTGCAGCACCCTCCAGAACAGGAGCCTGGCTGCTGGAGGACCATGGGCCTCCCACCTCTTTCTCGTAGATGGGCAAACCCAGAGTATTCCCTGGATGGAAACCTGGCAGCCATCTCCCACTTTAAGGTGAAAAACACTAAGCAGCACCATGCAGAGACAGAGAGGAAGGACAGGGGAACCTGAACCACACTGTGCTCTGTGAGTGTTCCCTCCCCTGTGCGGGCACAGCAAAGCCACCACCTCGGGGTGGGGGGTAATGATAACTGCTCCCAGAAAAGGACTTGACAGCACTCCTGGAAGCTGAGCACAGCAAGCCCAGTGGCCACCACCTGGACACACTTCAGCCTGAGAGCCAGAAGGTGACAATTCCCACACAGGGAGAGAAGCAGGTGCTGGCCAGGGGTGGTCCTTCTGCAGACAGCCTGGGCTCAGCAGGGCTCAGCCACCTCTGGTCTGCTGTTGTCTGGGCAGTGGGAGGTGATCCGGGCTCAGGGAGCACATTTCTACCTCAGCTCCTACTGCCTGATGATGGATCCATGAGGAGCCATCCTGGAGGTCAGTGCTCTAGAGGGGCTTAGTGCCTGTTCCCTAAAGCTGTTCTGCTGTGTAGCTCTTTGGCCTTTGAGGAAATACTGGCAAACCCGTGGCATGAAAGCTTATCCATGCACTGCTTGGACTGTTCTGGGATCAGTGTCCTGAGCCCTGGCCTTGCATGGGAGACCACCAGGAAGCTGCAGGGACAGTGGACATGAGCCAGCACTGCCCTGATGACCTTGGACCCTTCCCAGCACTTCCACAGGAGCTCAGTGGGCTGGAAGAGTATTTGCACCTCCCCTTCACTGTGTGTGGGTAAGAGAAAGAGGAGAAGGAGCCGTACCTGAGATGGAACAGTAGGCCACTTTTCTGTAGACTTGGGCTTCTCGGGGTTTAAAGAACACCTTGATTTCAGCTGAACAATGTGGCCCAACCTCTCCCTCCTAAAGCAGAAAGAGACAGCAAACCATTTACTTTCCAGTATCACATTTCCTCTTTTCAATCTGTAAGCCTTTACTTAGAGCAAGGAGTGAACAACACTCCCAAACCAGCTCAACACAACCGCAGGATGCTCTTAATGCTCAGCTGATCAGCTCCCACACTACAATATTCCTACTCTGACACAAGCGCTTGGTCACATCGTGCTGCTGTCAGCTACAGTGGTGTGAAACTGCTCTTGTGCTGACACTGGTGGCTCTTGGCCTTAGATGGGCTATAGGAGTCACCAAGAAGAGAACATGATCCCCTTCCTTGGAAAGAAAAAACTTAGTTTCACTTTTTTTAAAAGAAAGCAGAGGCTGGGATTCTTGTAGGGTTTACTCCAAGACGAGGAGGGATTTTGCACTGCGCAGGCAGCAGGGATTCCTCATCTCACGCTGTGCCAATACTCATACTCAGGGCTCTGGTTGATGGAAGGACATGGGGGTTTGCTTGCAGAAACAGAAAAAGATTTTCTGTCCCTGTGTGCAAAAGAACTCAAAAAGTCCATTTCCAAGTCTTGTGTCCAGGCTCCCAGATGACACTGGAAGGGAGACTCAGACATGCTGTAAGTCCTGGTTCCAGGGAGGGCTTGGCATTTCCATGACCTTGGGCTGAATTTGGCCTCCTTTTCGCTTCAGGTCAGTCTGTGAACTGACAGTTCTCCAATGCCCTCTGGGAAGCCCCACACATCACGTGTAAGCTGTGCCCCTTCCTACAGTAACCGACCCCTCTGGACACTGCAAGGACACGCACCAAGCTCCCTTGATGTTGAGCCCTTGCAGCAGAGCTCAGCTTTAGGCAGGTTCCTGCTGCCTGCCAGGAGCCCACAGGGTAGCAATGCTTTTTGCAACAAGCTCTCCAGCCTGGCCAGAAACCCCATGTCTTCTCTCGGGGCACATCGAGACAGCTGAGGTGGGGATCTGCCGAGTGACCTCATTCAGGGAGGGGGAGGAGGAGGAGGTTCTCAGCTATCACTTACCAAGGGCTCAATGGTGAAAACGTCATCTGAGAAGAGCATGGAGTCTGCTTCAGTCTTTGCTGTCTCCTTCTCCAACTCGCGGTCGTAAAGGTCCAGCTCCTCATAGCGCTTCATCACAAGAGCCTTTGCTATCTCCTGGGGTGGCCGAGACAGATTGTGACACAGCCTGCAGCCACAGGGAGAAAAAAAGGCAGCACGTCATTTAATAAGCCGCTGATTTGCAGAGCTGAGTGTAAGTGCAGAAGCAGCAAATAACTCAGGGAGGAGCAGCAGCAGCTCCCCAGCAAGGGGCTGAGCCTGAGCCACGGGCTCCCAAAGGGCTCAGAGGATCACTGGTTGGTCGCTCGCAGGGCAGGTGCTTTTACTCCACACTTACAAGCTCAGGAGAGGTTTTAAAAGCCAGCAGCCCTCAAGAGAACCTCCTGGCTCAGAGCCACTGCCAAAACTGAGGGAGAACCCACCGGTGACCTCAACTGACTCTTCCTACCACAGAGCTGCTTGGGGGAGGCAGATAAAGATCAAGGAGTCCCCCCACTGCCTGCAGGGCTTCCCTGGCAAGGGGAGAAGAAGCTGGCTCTCAGCTGCAGGTTACCAGCATCACTCTTGGCTTCTTCCCTTCTGGACCTGCAGGGATAAGCTAACCCTGTGTGCCCTGTTCTCTACACTGCCTTCCACCAGAGCATCCCAGAGCACTTTCAAAGCCAACTGATGAATTCAGGCATGGGACCTCTTCAGTGACATTAAAGGTTTTGTAGGCATGAAAACAGAGGCCCTGAGAGGGGGACATCTAGCCTTGAACCACCTTCTTGTTTTCCTCCTTTTGGCCTTCTCTGCAGACCTTTGGCACAGTTAATCTCTCCATTACTTGGTAGCTGCAGCAGAAATCATTCCAGTGTTTTAAGATCACAACCAAGAGATGAGAAAGGAACAGCTGCTTCCCAGCTGGCAGATCACTGTTCCTCCCTCAGACTCCAGTCCCCTGGCCGTGGAGAACCTGCAGGTGGCAACTGGGGGGACAAGTAGAAGGCTCCATAGGGAGCAAATTGAGGCAGTGGAGTATAAACAGGACAGCACCCTCACCCAGCCAAATTCAAACACAGTTATAAAGGAAGTACAGTCATGGATATTACCAGCTGCACACAGACAGAGCCTTGGACAAACACTGTCACCGGCACCAAAAATACTGGCTATGGCTGGCTCCCTGCACCAAAAATACTGGCTGTGGCTGGCTCCCTGCCCCAAAAATACTGGCTATGGCTGGCTCCCTGCACCAAAAATACTGGCCATGGCTGGCTCCCTGCACCAAAAATACTGGCCATGGCTGGCTCCCTGCACCAAAAATACTGGCTATGGCTGGCTCCCTGCCCCAAAAATACTGGCTATGGCTGGCTCCCTGCCCCAAAAATATTGGCTATGGCTGGCTCCCTGCCCCAAAAATACTGGCCATGGCTGGCTCCCTGCCCCAAAAATACTGGCCATGGCTGGCTCCCTGCCCCAAAAATACTGGCCATGGCTGGCTCCCTGCCCCAAAAATACTGGCCATGGCTGGCTCCCTGCCCCAAAAATACTGGCTATGGCTGGCTCCCCGCCCCAAAAATACTGGCTATGGCTGGCTCCCTGCCCCAAAAATACTGGCCATGGCTGGTTCCCTGTGCAGCGCATTCGGAAATGTTTCTCCAGGGCTGACCTGCAGTGCTGGGCATGAGGAGGGCATCCAGCCACTGAGGTGGCAACCCTCTGCTCAACCTCCATCAACAGACAGTCATTTCCCCATGACGTGCCAGAAGGCCCTGATACTCTGCACCCCCACCTTCCACTGCCTTGTGTTATATAACAAGGGAATACCTGCCCGAGTGCAAGAAGCGGGGTCACAAATAGGACGACTGATTTAGGGGGCACTCGCCTCGGTGGACCCCCAGAGTGGACCCCTGACAACCACTGAACCAAGACCTGAGTATGTGGAATGGCAAAACCACTGCCACTCTCACCTCCCATGCTGATGAGAGACTGTACAGAAGTAACTCACATAAATGGTCAGGAGACAGAGGAGTTAACTGAAAAAATAAACCTTTACTCTAATAAAAGGGAGAGTTCACTGAACAGACCTCAGGGAGGTCTCTCAACTCAGTGGAGGTTGCAGCTTCTTTTATCTCCTTTGCCGGGAGCACAGGTCCCTCCCCATTTCTCCATTTGCTGGGATACTCTGGAGTTACAGGCTTCCCAGCAGGCCTACTGCGTGTCCCCCATTATGTGCTGATTAGGTGGCTCTGGAGGTCGCTGACGTTGTTCAAGGTGGAGGCCACAGCACTTCAAAAGGGAGGACAGGGCCACATGATCCTCCCGTGCTGCTGGTTGGTCCCCCTGTCTCTGGGCAAACTGCCCCTCTCCGGAGCTGAGACCTGAACAACTTTGTCGCTTCTTACTGCGAGCTGTGACTGCCCTGCAAACTCTGCAGGAATACCTACTTGTTCCTAACACCCTAAAGCACTCAAAAGCACAAGCACCCCCTGAGGCCATAGGTTAGTTTTACCCTTGGGCAGTGCATGTCACTGCATCTTTCAGACCAACCTGATCTTCTGTGGATACTCCTCTGCCTCAGTAGCAAAAGCCTTCCACTGGAATCGGGCTGTGATGTTACTTCTGTTGTGGATGGCCGGGGTTCTGTGGCTTGACAAGTTCCAAAGAGTACTTGTCCAGCCCGATGTTGAAGTCCTTAGCTTTTCCAAGAAGTCTGGTGTGGGTATCCTCACCTGGAATAAAGCAAAGAGGAGTCTTTGCTCAGCTCCCTTGCTGATGGAATTACAAGGAGCAGAGCAAACCACAGGTAACAGAAGAAAGTGTCCAGCTTTTAGCTGGATAAGTAATTCCATGGATCAGTACATTTATCAAATCCCAACAGCTCCATGGGTACAGTGTGAGGATGTCCTGGACACCACCTTAAGCACCTGATTTTTGGGTAGGTTTGTAGACATCTGTCCCCAGGTGACAGTATTTACAGTGAGATTTGTCAGGTGTGCTCAGGTGACCCACTCAGACCCCAGGCAATTCTGCATCAAATTCATTCGGGTGACTCTAAGGAGCCCCACTCAGTCACAGCCCAGGGGCTCCTGAAGGCACCCCACGGGGCTCCTGCCTCTCCCAATCCCGCTCCCTGTCCAAACCCATGGCCACATCAGTCTAGAAATATTTGATATCATTCTGATCTCAAACACCAAGCTGAAGCATTTGAAATGAAAGAAAGAAGGGCAGAGAGACAGACTAAAAGTACAGAGCAGCTTTTACACGAAGACTGAATGGGGTTCTTCGACCTAGAAATCGAATGGGAGACAGATGGGAGAGGTTTGGAGAGCATGAATGGCCTGGGAAATGGGAATAAGGGACAATTTGTCACGGTTTGTCATCCAACAGGAACCCGAGGGCCTGAAAATGTTCGTAGACAGAAATTACATGTATATGTAGAGGACAACATAGAAAAAGGGTCTGTGGCAAGACAACAGAGAAGCAGCTTAGGGGACAGAGGTGAGCAAAAGACACATGACATTGGAGAGAGTTGGATGGAAAGCTCCCACGTCACAGACAGCACTGTCCAGGAACACAACTTCAGCCCTGCACATCCACACTGCAGTGGAGAATCAAGGTTCCTCCTTCCTCCACTCAGCAACTCCCAGCAAAACAGGATTTCAAAAATCTCATCCCTGTTTGAGGGCTTTATCCTCTTTATCAAACCCCTAAACACGAACTAGTTTGCACTTTTCGTTGCGGTGAAGCTGGGACGGGGCGGTGCTGCTGGAGGGGAATTCAGGTGGCTGGGACAGTGGGGAGTGCTGGTAGAGGACTGGGGTGGGGGTGCAGGATGGAGGACACCATGCTGGCACCAGGGTCCCCCCAGGGATGGACCAGCACACAACAACACAGCACATCCAGGACAGGGGCAGACTCAGCCTTGGCCCCTTCTCTGCTCACTTCTGAGCACTGAAACACATGGAGGCTTTGAAAGGAACAGTTCTACAAGTAGTTTGCAGAGCAAGTCTAACGTTATTCTGCTTAGAAAGGGCTCTGCTGTTCGGAAGGACGCGGGGTGAGTGCACCTGCAGTGCCCAGCACTCACCTCTGTCACAGTGCACTGCCAGGGATGGGGAATGGTGCCCGGTCTGCAGCGGGTGATATTCCACTGTCACTTGCTTGGCTTCACCAACATCGAGGGTTCCCGTGGCTGGGCTGACAGTGAAAGGGCTGCAAGACCAAGAGAGAGATCAGGACTCTTGGGGGAGGTTTGGGGACGATATTTGCAGTCTAGTTCACTTCAGCTGACTTGTGCAAGGAAGGAGCAAAGCAACCACAGTCAGCAGAAGACAGACAAAACACACAGCATCAGAAACAGCTACTGACTCTCTTCGGAGGAGATGCAGCCCTCAGAAAATCCTGTTGGATGAAATGAACTCATCTCCCCCATACTCTGCGTGGAGGCTCAAGGGTCCGACTGCCAGCAGTCCCAGCAGAGAATGGTTTGGGAAGAGCACAGAGAGGGTTAAGAGCTATTTGCATGCACAACTTGACACTGACTGCCTCAGGAATCTCTTTTCCAGTCCCTTCTAAACCTCATTCAAGAGATGCAAATGGCATCTCACCTGTCCTGTGAGATTACAGCCTAGGAATCAAGAAGGAGAATAAAGTCCTCCTTGAAGACCAGAGAATAATGAGTTTAATTTGCAATGTGGTTGTTTGGGGTTGTTTTTCCCCTTGTAAACATCCTGGTTTAGCCTAAGAAAGGGCACCTTTTACCACATTTCAATGAAAGCTGCTGGAAGAAAAGGAACAATGAAAACTCTGAAGGAGTGCAACTGCAAATTGGAGCAATACAGTGACCTGGACACAATACCCAAAAGGAGGGTCCTGTTTACAGCCTGAAGGATCCAATCCCAGCTAAATGAAGTGCCATTAAGAGCAGCACATCAAGGGAGCTGAACAGGAGGTTTCTGTGTATTCCCCAGCAATGCAGTCTGGGATTCTGGAGTGTCATCCAGGCTGGTAACTGTTTGCCTGGCCCACCAGAGAAACAAGGGAAATCATTAGGCAAATGTGTTGGTGCAGCTTGGATTTAACAGGAGCAATTTGGCTTTGTCACCAGGTAAACAGCTCTTGCCTGACAGACACAAAAATCAGAGCTTTAGTGCTTCAGGATAGCTCAGGTGAGAGGTGCTTCTGCCCAGTGGGTTTATTGGCTGACAGTGGGAGGCAGCCATTTCAGAAGGTGGTGGTGCTCAGGAGGGTGCAGACCAACCACTAACGTGTTCCAGCAGTCCCCAGGAAATCTGGGAGAGACAAAGCTCAGGGCTTGCATCCTGCTTAAAACACTAGAAGCAACAGCAGGCCCCACACGTCCTGCCCCTTCCCAGCTGTGGCTGCAGTGCAGCAGCTTGGATGCTCTGGTTCCTTTGGGATACTCTTTCCCAACTCTGCCATCACCCAAAGGTGTTTTGCACTAAGACAGATGAGCTGCTTTACCTCTCAGTGCTGAGGCTGTAACAGGCTTCCAGGTTCCTGGTGTTGTGAACCAGCAGAGTCTTCTGGGTGCTGTGGTTGACTGGACACAACGAGAAGTCCAGCTGGTCAGGGAAGTCCAAGACTGGGCGGGCACCAATGGCTCGGATTGGCACAGAGACCTTTTCCCTTTCACTGCTGCAGACAAGCTGGTGGAAATGATCCTGCAGGAAAAGTAACTGGCACAGCATTGAGGGCATTGAGTGCCATCCTCATGCCAGAAGAAAAAGGGCTGTTTTCTATGACCCTTTGTGGGCATGAATTGACCTCTCCTACCCCAAAAACGACCACTAATTCATATTAATAAAGGCTGGAGAACAGAGCATGTGAAAAAGCATCATTTTTGCTCCATTCCAATGGGAAAGAATAAAGCTCTCTGGATCATCTTTTTGTTCCTCTGGTATTTTCCATATTTTAATCCCTTCCACTGAACCCAGAGGTGGCTAAACATCAACACCCCTCCCTGTCATTTCCCTGCTGTTCCATCTGCCTCTTCCCCCGTGAACGTTCAAGAATAGGCACGGAGGGAAAGCACAGCCCTCTAGGCCCAGCTGCAGGGCCTGGCAGCACCACGCCGTGCCAAGGTGTGACCAGCTCCAGGCTGCCTGCCCCCAGCCCAGAGCCGACCTCACAGCACGGGCTGGGCTATAACCAGTGTGCAACAAACGCCCTGGCTTTAGAGAGAACGTTCCTCCAAACTCACCTTGCTCCCCTCAGGGGTGAAAAGGATGTTTATAGTGCAAAATGAGCCCGGTGGGATCTGATGGCACACACCATTGGGGCCAACCAACTTGAAATAAGGTGAGCTGTCCATGGTGACCTTCACCAGCTGAGTAACCTGCAGGAAAGACACAAAATGGTGATTTTGCCACTAATGGAAACAGGAGGAGGCCTGGGTGTGCCCTGGTGACAGCCTTCCTTGACCATTTTCCCAAAAGACTTTTAGCTCTGGAGGTACAAGCACAGGCTACACAAGGGTGAGCTTGGATCCCTCTGCCTGGGCAAAGCAGCTCGGCCAGAGGCAGTAGGGCAGTGCCTGCTGGGAAGGAAGGTCAGGCACCAGCAGTATGGAGATAGAACACCTGAACCAAGTCATCCTCATTTCAACAAGCCCAGAGAATCTGCCTGCTTCTGCCTGCACACAGCCACGCAGCCCTGTTCCAGAGGGAGAATGTGCTACCTGAAGGCAAACCAGCACATTGTCCTGGGGGAAGGAAGAAATTCCCTTCTAACAGACTGAGGTGGAGTGGGGAAGTCCAGCTGTGGGGAGACAGTCCCATGGGCACACCAGCAGAGGAGACCAGACCCTTGGCCTTCCTGGGAAACTGAAGAGAAAAGGAGGAACACAGCAAGACAAAGAGACAAGCCCTGACACAATGAGATGGCAAAGAGAATTGAAATGGGCTGTAAAGAAGCAAGGGAGAAGCACAGGACACTGCCAGGAAAGGCTGGTGCAGAAGATGGGAGCAGTCAGCTTGCCAGAGTGAGGGAAAGCCAGACGGCCCTGCAGGCTGGGCCTGTCAACTCTGGGCTTGAAAGGTTATTTTCTGCCTGGAGAAACATGAGCAGCACCGACTGACAGTGTGGTTTCATTATTAAAAGCCAGTCTCAGCTCTCCAGGGGCTCTTGCTGCCTGGTGACTGTGGCCAGGCAGCTGCCAGTGCAGGCAAGCCAGACTGCTGGGCATTCCTGCAGCCACCCTGCTGCCAGTTTCTGCCCTCAGGGGAACACAGGCACAGGGACAGCAAACAGGCATTTGCTAGCACATGGCTATCAACCCCTGAGCACCAAATCCATCTCACAACCTCTAAAACAGGTGATTTGGACTCCCTGCTGTCTATTCCCACCAGCTTGCTCTTGGCACAAGAGTCATTTGAGAAACTGTTTCCTTGACTGAAATTCAAAAGGTCTCAGTTTTCCTCTTTACAGGGCAACACAATTGCTGACATTTTTCAACTTCTTCCTTCTCAGCTTTCGTGGGCAATTGCAAAACAATCACACTTGGTTCAAGTGAAGGTGGAAACCCTCAAGAGCCCATTGCTCTGGATGTCAGATACCACCAAGGCACGGCCAAAATCAGGGGAGAATCCTCAGCACGGGAAAATTCCCACCATCTTGCAAATCCAGGGTGGTGAATCTGGATGGGCCACAGCTGATACTTGCTCTGCTGTAAACCATGGGGGTTACACCACTCTCCTCTTCTTCTAGCACAGTGTTAAAGCGCCACATCCCAGCACTTACCTTGTCTCTATTCCTCAGAAGCAGGGCCGTTTCACAGACCTTGCCAAGGACATAGTTCTGAAACACCAGCTCGGATGGGACAGGCTCAAGCAAGGTCTTGTTCCGGTCAGGGGATGAGAACTGGAGAGGTGAGAGAGAGCAGGGAGAGGTTCAGCTGCTGGGAGGAAGGCTCGTGAATGACTCTCCTCTCTTGATCCCCGGTGAAGGACAGGCTCTTGGTGACTAGGTCTGCCCAGCTGCCACTGGGGGAACAGTAGCTCACCCACCTCTGCTCTGAGCTGATCAAAAGCTGCTGGACCACACCAAGCAGGCTCAAGCTGAGCAGCTCTTTTGGCAGGAGTTTCTCCAGCTTTCCTTCTCCAAAATGCCAGGCAGCGCTTACCTCCAGCACAGCCCTGTGCTAATGGGGTCCCAGAGCTCTGGGCACTCACTGAGCACTCAAGCAGTAAGTGAAACTCAAGAATTTACATCAGACTCCATAGGAAACAATTTTTGGGTGACCTTTACTCTGAGGCAGGGAGACTGAGGCCCACACAACTCCAGACTCTAGAGCTTAGACACCAGTAAGAAGAGAACAGCACCAGAGAAGGTTAAGGGCAAAAAGAAAGTACCACTGTAGATAGGAATAGGACAAATAAGGTGAGTGCTGCATGAGGATAAGGTTCAGCTCTTTTCTCAGCAGTGCTGGAGTTGTGTTAGACTGGGAGTAATTCCCTCAGGCCCTCAGCCTTCAAAGGCCAGCACTGCCACTGTGCAGGGAATCCTATGACCCCCAGCATTTGCCAGTGACAACACCAAAGCAAGAGGTGGCTCTTTCAGTGGGACAATGGAAAATGGCAAGCTTGTGCCCTTGTGTCCTGCCCCAGCCTTCCCCCGCTATTGTGCCTTCGCCATGGTAGCTAAACTCCAGCAAACCCCACCAGCTTCAGCAGAAATTATTTGTGTTGGCTTAGCACAGATCAGGACTCCAGCATCTCACTAGGAGAACACGTTTTGCCTTTGCCCCAGCAGAAGGAACTCCACCACCACCAGCAGTTTGCAACGACAACAGGACCCGGACACTGAGGGGTTTCAATGAGCTGGAGGCAAGGCACGCAGCCTCTTCAAGTGTCACATCAAACAGCAAGGAAAAGGGCAGGAAAAGGCTACCTTGGAACTGGAGTTCTCACTCGTGCCTGGGGGCCGGACAGTCTTGGGCAGCTTTGTCTCCTGAGGGCTGTCCGGCTTCTTCCTGAGCCTGAGACCAACCTCCCTGAAGTCAAAGATGGTCAGCTGGAAGGCAAAAAAACCAGCAAGAGCCTCAGAAATGCCCTTGTTTAGAAAGGCTTTTCTTGTTCAAGTGGCTCTGATGAGTCATTTGTGATCACAGCCACCAGGACAGTCCTGGAAGTCCTGGACCTGCTGAAGTATTAAACATCAGAAAATCAATGGTATAGAGCAGAACACACTTGCTCAGCCACGCTGTCATCCTGATTATCCTCCCTATGCCCCTGGGGGCATTTTTGGAGCCAATTTACACCTCTAATATTTTTTTCTCTCCTGCAAAAGTGAACTGATTCTGCTTGCACATTGTAATCCTTTCAGAAGAACTTTTCCCCCTAGTTTTCCTCACTTGTTGTTAATACTTTTTTCCTCTTAAGTTTAAAAATTAAAACCTTTGCTCTGAAAGAGAGTGAAGGAAGAATGAAAAAGCTTCAAACCAAGGAGAAAAACCTTAAAATCCAAATTTCTGTGAACAGCACAACAAGTCTCCTCCCGCTGCATTAATGCCGCCTCATGAAACGGCGATGGCCTCTGCAGGCAGCTGCCTAAAAACACCCACGGCTCCTCGGGAACACAGACATGCAATTGTTATATTCCCCCCCCCCCCCCAAAGCTTTCATTTTTCTCTTTACATTCAGCCCCTCGGTGACTCCCGAGAGCCCTCTGCAAAGCCATAAACTGACTTTTGGAGGAGCTTTTGGACACCCCCGAGATCCTCCCCCGCGCTGCCGTGGGGCCCGTGGGTGTGTGAGGGGCTGAGGGGTCGAGCGCCTGGACACTGATAAATAAACATCAGCAGGCGGGGACACGGGCCCGCCCCCGCCGCGCTGCGCAAACGGCGCAGGGATACGCAAACGGCGTAAGGCGGCGACGCCGGCGGCAATGGAGCGGCGCTACGCAAATTGCGTAACGGGGGCCGGCAATGCCCACAGCCCTACTCAAACAGCGTAAGGAGGGCGCCAGTAATGGCAATGGGGGAGTTACGTCAGTTGCGTAAAGCTACGCAAAAGGCGCAAGAGCCCTGCCCTCAGCGCTACGCAAATGACGGGAGGGCCACGGTGGCTTCCTAAGGGCTCGCGGACCTTTCCCACTTCATCCCAGTCCTCTCCAAAGGGCTCCCACTTTGTCGCAGTCCCTCCCTAAGGGCTCTCAGTTCCCTCCTAAGGGCTCCCAGTCCATCCCAGACCCCTCCTAACGCCGCTGCCCACAGCCCTACGCAAACGGCGTAACGAGGGCGTCGGTAACGGCAAGAGAGCGCCACGAGTCCTACCTGGGAAAAACCTGCTCCAGCCTGGGCTTCCCTCTCCACGGGCTGCAGGTCCCTGCCAGGACCCTGCTCCATCCTGGGCCTGCCACGGGGTCACAGCCTCCTTCCTGCATCCACCTGCTCCAGCGTGGGAGCCTCCATGGGCTGCAGGGGGGTCTCTGCACCCCGATGCTCCCCCAGGGGCTGCAGGGGCACAGCTGCCCCACCCTGCTCTGCCCCACGGGCTGCAGGGCCTCAGCTCCAGTGCCTGGAGCACCTCCTGCCCCTCCTTCTGCGCTGACCTTGGGGTCTACGTTGTTATTCCCATGGTCTCACTTCGCTCTTCCCTGGCTGGAATTCCTTCTTTTTCTTAAATATGTTATCCCAGAGGCGTTGCTGTCACTCCTGACTGGCTCAGCCTTGGCCAGCGGCAGGAATTCCATCCTGGAGCCACTGGCATTGGCTCCACGGGACAGGGGAAGCTTCTGGCAGATTCTAACAGAAGCCACCCCTGTAGCCCCCCCGCTACCAAAACCCAGCCACAGAAACCCACTGCACCCAGTTACTTCCACTTGCCCCAGGATGGTTCCAGTTTCCATCAGGATGATCCCGGTCACTCCCAGTCACTCCCAGTTTATGCCAGTTGCCCCCAGCATGCACCCTGTCACTCCCAGTTACTCCCAGTTGCTTCCAGCATGATCCCAGTTGCTCCAAGGATGTTCCCAGTTGCCTTCCAGCATGGCCCCACTGGCTCCCAGTTCCCCCCTGCATAGTTCCAGTCACTCCCAGTTTGATCCTGGTCACTTACAGTCACTCCCGCTATGATTCCAGTATGGTGCTGGTCACTCCCACTATGATCCCAGTCACTCCCAATAGGATCCTGTTGCCCCCAAGGTGGTCCCAGTTGCTCCCAGCCACCCCCAGGATGGCTCCTTTCACTCTCAGGGAATCCCAGTCTGAGTCCAGTCTGGCCCCAGTCACTCCCAGTCACTCCCTGGAGGATGCCATTTGCCCTCCGCATGGTCCCAGTTGCTCCCAGTATGATCCCAGTATGAGTCCAGTCACCCCCAGTATGATCCCAGTGACTTCCAGACACGTCCAGTAGGAAGCCAGTTTGATCCCACTCATCCCCAGTATGGCTGCAGTCCCTTTCACACACTCCCAGTATTATTGCAGTCACTCCCAGTATGACCCCAGTAGGGGCCCAACTGCTCCCAGTAGAATCCCAGTTGCCCCCAGCGTGGTTCCAGTTGCTCCCCTTCACCCCTGCTATGGTTCCAGTCACTCCCAGAATGATCTCAGTCACTCCCAGCCACTCCCTGGATATCCCAGTTGTCTCCAGCATTCTCCCAGTCAGTCCCAGTATGATCCCAGTCTCTCCTAGTAGGATCCAAGTTACCCCCTGCATGGTCCCAGTTACTCCCAGCCACCCCATTGTAGTTCCAGTCCCTCCCAGTCTCTTCCAGTATGACTCCGGTATGATCCCAGGGACACCCTGTGTGGTGTCAGTCACACCCAGGATGAACCCAGACGTTCCCTGGCATTCCCAGGATAAAGCCATTTGCCCCCAGCAGGGTCCCACTTGCTCCCAGTCACCCCACTGTAGTTCCAGTCCCTCCCAGTAGGATCCCTGTCACGGCCAGTCTCTCCCAGTATATCCCAGTTGACCTCAGCCTGCTCCCAGTCAGTCCCAGTATGATCCCAGTCACTCTTGGTCTCTCCCAGTATATCCCC